>NC_056737.1:189608731-189908731 GCF_019279795.1 Protopterus annectens | reverse complement strand
TTGGTACTCAGTTCAATTATCCAGATATGTCTTCGGGAAGCCACCCGACTACCGACATTCCGAAAAAACGCAAAGATAAAGACAGAGACAGGCCGCCTAGGTCCAAAGCTGCCGACGACACTTCTCCTAAGCTAGTTGCCAGTTCACCAGTACTCAGTGAGGCGCTTTCGCAGCCCCTGATACCCGCTACTTCAGATTTACAGGCCTCTGCTGAGATCCATTCAGAGTCCGGAATGCCGCGAGATGCTTCAACTGTGGAACTTGCGGATGTCTCTATCTTGGATGGGTTTGGAGCCGCTGTGCAGGCACCAGCTTCTGAGGGTGTATTCAGACCTACTGACTTACATATTAAACTGACGCCATCTTCTTCTTCTAGGCCTAAAACGCGAACCATGCCTAGGAAACTGACGCCCAGACCGCATTGTCAGGCCTCTATGCCTAAAAAACAAAATAAGAATGGGTGAAGACCTTATTACTTTAATCAGGGGAAGCCAACCTTCCCCCTGTAAGTGACCTGAGACTGAATTTGCTTATGATACTTCTGACCAGGATTCTGAAATTTCTGTCTCCTCTGATGACCAGGATTTACTCCTATCTACCTATGAGGATTCTGATGCAGAGGACTCTTTTCCCTCTGCTTCTCCCCCAGAGGATTTTTCTTTTGGTGAAATGTTGCATACTCTTAGGGAGCATTTTCACTTGGAAAGCCAGGATTACTCTGATTCTAAAAAGAGGCTTAGAGATTTCTTTCTCCTGCCCCAACACAGGCCTTTAGCTATCCCTCCAGTGCTGGACATTGTTGATGATGCCTTTTCATAATCTAGTTTGGCCCTTGACTCTCTACCTCCTGCTCCCGGAAAACCTGATAGATATTACAGGGTCCCTGATTCTCACAAGTTCCATTTTAAAAATCCTACTGTGCATCCTGAGACCATTTCACAGGGACCCAAGGCCATTAAGGCTACTATTGCCAAAAATCCTACCCCCTCTGATAGAGATTCCAGGGCCCTGGATAGATTGGGTAAGAAGGTATACAACTCTGCAACCTTGGCCATCAGGGCGTTAAATTGCCGTTTTCTTATGTTAAAGTATCAGCAGCATATTATTGGATTGCTTAAACAGAAAATGATGTTGATTCCTGATTGTGCTGAAAATAAGGATTTACAGGATTTAATGCATTCTGCTGAACAGGTTGGAAAACATACTTTGCAATGTGGTTTTGATTCACTAGAGGGATCTTGCAGGGCTGCTGTCACTGGGTCTGTACTTAGAAGGCATGCTTGGCTTAAGGAACAATCTTTGCCAGATCATGTTAAAAGTAAATTGCTGGATGCTCTCTTAAATCAGGACTGCCTGTTTGGCGACAAAACAGAAGAAGATGTTCTTCATGTTTCACTGTTGCAGTCATTACATTTGGGTTATCTGCTTGCAGGTAGCCCTCATTCGGCCTGATTAACAAAGTCTTGGGTCCTGTGTCGGTTGCTGTCCCTTCTTCCATGACGTTAGGGGTATAAAACATGCAGCCGACTCCTTTACCCCAGTCTTTGTTGCCGTGCAGTGCCCAAAGCAGAAGCAGTTCGCAAGTGCCGGTCGGCCGACTCCTGAAATATTCATTTTTGAGTTTCAGAACAGAAGTCTTCAACTAAAGTTAAGTACCCCGTTGGGGAAACTTTTTCTTGCTCCTTACTGATGTCAGTAAAAGTTAATAATTGCATTACTTGTGGAAAGCAAATACCTCATAAAGATTTTCATTCGTACTGTATTCCTTGCCTAGGCCCTGACCACGACGTACCTTGCTGTCGGTTTTGTGCTTCATTTAATCAGCGCACTATCCATCGTCGGTATATTTTCTCCTCTAAATATTTCGGTTCTCGGTTTTTATTATCCAGAAATGTCATCGGTTAGCTTTCCGACTACCTGGATTCCGAAAACGCAAAGATAAAGACAGAGACAGGCCGCCGAGGTCCAAAACTGCCGACGATGCTTCTCCTAAGCTAGTCGCTAGTTCGCCAGTACTCAGTGAGGTGCTTTTGCAGCCCCTGATACCCGCTACTTCTGATTCACAGTCCTCTACTGAGACCCATTCGGAGTCCGTTCGGAGTCCGGTATGCTGCGAGATGCTTCAACTATGGAACCCGCGGATGTCTCTACCTTGGATAGGTCCTGAGCCGCTGTGCAGGCACCGGCTTCTGAGGGTGTATTCAGGCCTACGGACTTGCATATTAAACGGATGCCTCCTTCTTCTCTTAGGCCTAAATCTCGAACCATGAATAAAAAACAGACGCACAGGCCACATGCTCAGGCCTCTATGCCTAAAAAATAAATTATAAGAATGGCTGAAGATCTAATGACTCTAATCAGGGGTAGCCAACCCCCACTTTCTAAGAGGCCTAGGACTGAAGTGACTTATGAATCTTCTGACCAGGATTCTGTTTCTTCTGATTCTTCTGATGATCTGGATTTGCCCTTATGTACTTATGAGGATTGTGATGTAGAGGACTCTATCCCCTCTGCTTCCCCTCCAGAGGATTTTTCTTTTGGGGAAACCTTACATACTCTACGGGAGCATTTCCACTGGGAAAGCCAGGATTTTTCATATTCTAAAAAGAGGCTTAAGGATTTCTTACTCCTACCTCAGCATAGGCCTTTAGCCATTCCTCCTGTACTAGACATTGTTGATGCTTTTTCAGAATCTAGTTTGCCTCCTGCTCCCAGAAACCAAGACAGATACTACAGGGTTCCTGAGTCACACAAGTTTCTTTTTAAAAATCCTGATGCGGACCCAGAGACTATTTCACAGAGGCCCAAGGGCATTAAGGCTTCTACTGCTAAAAATCCTACCCCTTCTGATAGATACTCCAGGGCGCTGGATAGATGGGGTAAGAAGGTTTTCATTTCTGCAACCTTGGCCATTAGGACTTTAAACTGCCAGTTTCTTATGTTAAAGTATCAGCAACATGTTATTGGATTGCTTAAACAGAAAATGATGTTGATTCCTGCCTATGTGGAAAAGAAAGAATTACGGGATTTAATGCATTCTGCTGAACAAGTTGGAAAACATACTTTGCAATGTGGTTTGATTCATTAGAGGCCTCTTGCAGGGCCGCTGTTACTGGGTCTGTGCTCAGAAGGCATGCTTGGCTTAAGGAGCAATCTTTGCCTGATCATGTTAAAGCTAAATTGTTGGATGCTCCCTTAAATCAGGACCGCCTGTTTGGCAACAAGGATGAGGAAGTTCTTAAAAAGATGGAAGATAAAGCTAAATCTATGCAAACTGTTAAAGATTTCTTACAGGTTCAGCCTCCTAGATTTAGCAGGCACTGGCCTTCTAAAAATTGGTCCTTTCCAGCCCCTTCCAGGTCTTCTCAAGCCAAACCAGACACAGCAAAAATCCCAGGTTTCAGTCCCAGGGGACACACAGGACTAAGCAGTGGGGGGGCCTCCACTTCCAAATCTGGGAGTAATAAGATTACCACTCCCCCATGGTAAACAGTCCCAATGACTTCCTTTTAAAATTTCCAAGCACTTATTAACTGGCTGCCCGTTTGGGGGAAAGATTGCTCATCATGCAAAGAACTGGGAACTCATTACCCAGGACAAATGGGTTTTAAATATAGTGTCCCAGGGATACAGATTTCACTTCCACACGTTGCCAATACCAAGCGGGTGGCCGGACCTACCCCCAAATCAGTGAGCAGAAGCCCAAAAACAAGTACTTTCTCTCTTAAGCATGGGGGCTATTCAACTGGTACCAGAAGAGGAAAAGAGACAAGGATTCTACTCAAGACTTTTCCTGGTACCCAGAAAAGACAATTCATGACATCCTATCCTGGACCTGTCTACTCTAAACACCTTTTTGGAGATTCCAAAATTCAAGATGCTAACTCTTCAACAATTACTTCCTATGCTAGGTAAAGATGCCTGGTTGGCAACACTAGATTTAAAAGAAGCATACCTGCACATCATAATCAGGGCATCTTGCAGAAGATACCTACACTTCAAAGCAGGCTACATGCACTATCAGTTCTCCGTACTGCCCTTTGGCTTATCTTCTGCACTCAGGGTATTCACAACGTGCCTCACTCCAGTCATTGCATTTTGCAGGCAAAGAAATGTTAAGATATACCCATACCTGGACGATTGTCTAATTCAGGCAGAAAGCCAGGACATACTTTTGAATCATCTGGCCTTTGTACAAATGGTTCTAACTTGTCTGGTGTACACCATAAACAAAAAGGAATCACACCTGGTACCCTGTCAACAAATTATATTCCTGGGAGCAAGCTTGAATACAACTTCCCAGATGGCCTACCTCATGACAGAGAAACAAATTCATTTGACAACCCTACTTCAAACAAGTGGCCACAAAGGCCCTGCTATCTGCAAGACAAATACTGCAAGCCTTGGGGTTCATGGCCTCCTGCATTCTTCTAATTCCATATGCAAGACTGCATATGAGGAAACTACAGTGGTAGCTAAAAAGCCTATGGTGTCAACATTCGCAGGATCTAGAAGCAATGATTTCTGTCATACCTTGCCTATGCCTAGAGTTCCTTTGGTGGGCAGAGGCCTGCCACTAAAACAAGGGACTACCTTTCACACCACCCCCTGCCACCCAAACCCTAACAACAGATGCATCAGATTATGCATGGGGGCTCACCTGGCAGGGAAGTGCATGCAGGGCAAATGGAACCCAAGTCAAATGCACCTGCATATCAATCAAAAAGAAATGTTAGCTGTACAAAATGCTCTGACAGCCTTCAAGGACCACATTATTCCAGGACAACTAATGGTAAAGATGGACAGCACCACTGTTATGTGGTACATAAACAAGTAGGGAGGTACATTTCTTACCCCCTCTGCAGACTAGCCATGGCATTGTGGAACACAGCCTTGAGCTACCAAGTGCACCTACTAGCTCAATTCCTGCCAGGAAAGTTAAATACACTGACAGACGGACTAAGCAGAAACCTCATGGACCCACGTGTGTGGCAACTGGAACCAAGGATTTTCAACATGTTGACAAGCAAATGGGGAGCCCAGATATAGACCTGTTTGCCTCTCCCCAGAACTACCAATTGGACAAATTTTGTACAAGGACGCCCCACAAACAAGCCTGGAAAGTGGATGCTCTGATGTTCTTCATCTCACATTGCTGCAGTCCTTACATATGGGTAGTCCGCTGTCCTCGGTCGGCCCGAATACCAAAGTATTAGGCTGACGTCGGTCAAGGCGCTTAAAACTGACATCAGGACGTCAGGGTACAAAAGCACATGACCGACGTCATTTCCTCAGTCTTTTTTGCCGCATGGTCCGATGCAGAAGCAGCGTTGCAAGTGCCGTTCGGCGTTCTGAAATTTTTCGAATTCGGAGTTTCAGACCGAATCCAAGTTGGCCAAGTACCCCGTTGGGGAATATTTTGTTTTTTTCTTGCCTCAGTGTTTTACCGGATGTCAGAAAAAGTGAATAACTGTATTTCTTGTGGGAAACAGATACCGCATAGGGATTATCATTCTTTGTGTATTCCTTGTTTGGGGCCTGAGCACGACGTTGTTGGGTGTCGCTTTTGTGCTAGGTTCAATAAACGCACTATTAAGCGAAGGTTAGATTGTGCTAGGCTGGTCTTTGGGAAGCGGTGCAATTATAATATGCCGCCGGATTCTCCGCGCCGCTTCTGCGAAGAAGCGCAAAGACAAAGCAGTTAAACCCAGGCAAGATGAGTCGTCCGCTCCGGACGCCGGTTCTTTAGAGGCTTCAGTGGAACCGGTGGTTCCGACGGTGACTTCTCTGGAGTCTCAGGGGGAGACTTTGATTTTGCAGGAGGTGGTCTCTCAGGAGGCAGGTCAGGCTGAAGGGGCTTCTCAAGTTACTGTACTCCCTCCCTTCCTAGGGTGGTTAGGCCTTCTCCTTCTGTTTCCAAGGCTTCTCCCAGAGGCAGGCCAGTTTTAGCTTCTGTTGGTGTCACTCCTAGTTCAGCAGGGTCTGTGCCTAAGAAGCACATGCTTAAAATGGCAGAAGATTTGATTACTCTGATTAGAGGTTCTTTGCCCCTCCTGATAAGAGGCCTAGGGTGGAGCCAGAGTTGGGAAGTTTTGAGCAGGCTTCGATGTTTCAGAGTCTTCAGCTGAAGACTTGCAGGAGTACTCTCCTTATTCTGATTCTGATGCAGATGATTCCACTCCTTCTGCTTCTCCTCCAGAGGATTTTTCTTTTCAGAGACACTTCATTCTATGAGGGAACACTTTAAGTGGGAAGGTCAGGACTTCTCTGATTCTAGGAAAAGGCTTAGGGAGTTTTGCTGTTACCCCAGCATAGGCCCTTGGCTATACCCCTGTTCTGGATGTTGTGGAAGATGTGTTTGCAGAGGCTTCACTTAATCCTGATTCTCTGCCTCCTGCTCCTGTTAAACCGGATAGGTATTACAGGGTGCCTGAGGCTCATAAATATCTTTATAAGAGTCCTAGGGCGGACCCAGAAACTATTAGTCAGGGACCTATGGGTGTCAAGGCCTCTGTTGTAAAAATCCGGTTCCTCTAGATAAAGAAGCCAGAGCTTTGGATAGATGGGGAAAGAAGGTCTATACATCTTCTACCTTAGCTATGAGGGCTTTGAATTGCCAGTTTCATATGTTGAAATATCAAAACTTTCTTCTTTCTCAATTGAAGTCTAAGGTGGATGCTCTGGCGGAAGGCATTGAGTGTAAAGAATTACAAGATTTGGTGCATGTCTCTGAACAGGTGGGTAAGCATTCATTACAGTGTGGTTTTGATGCTGTGCAGGCCTCGTCTAGGGTGTCTGCCACTGGCTCAGTTCTTCGCAGGCACGCCTGGCTGAAGGATCAGAATTTATCTGACCATGTTAAGACAAGGATTTTGGATGCTCCTTTGCAGTCTGATGTGTTGTTTGGTTCACCTGTGGAGTCAGTCTTGAAGAAAATGGAAGACAAGGCTAAATCTATGCAGGCTGTTAAAGATTTTTTGCAAGTTCAGCCTCCGAAGTTTAGTAGGAATTGGCCTGCTAAGGGGTGGACGGATCCTTCTTATGATTCTCAGTCTAGGGGTAGATCTAGACGTGGTAGGGGCAGAGCTCAGAGTTCTTTCAGGCCTAGAACAGGGAGTTCACCTGCACAATCTTCGGGTGAGGGCAGGGGCCAGTCCTTTTGTAAACAGGCCCAATGACCTACTTTTTCAGCTGCCAGATCCTTCTTGCCTGGCAGCACCTTTGGGAGGAAGGTTAGCACTCTTCAAGGAAAATTGGATGTTGATTACCCAAGACAAATGGGTATTGGATATCATACACCAGGGTTACAAGTTTTATTTCCATACCTTGCCTCCTTTCAAAGGCATGCCGGACGTTCCTCCTCAGCAAAGACTAGAGGCTCGCAAACAAATTTCTCTACTACTTCAAATAGGGGCTATACAACCGGTCCCTCTGCCAGAAGTGGGCCTAGGATTTTATTCTCTGTTTCTAGTACCAAAGAAAGGAAACATGTGGAGACCAATTTTGGATTTATCTATCCTCAACACATATCTGGACATTCCCAAGTTCAAAATGTTGACGTTACAACAGCTTTTACCTCTGCTGGGCAAAGATCACTGGATGGTGACTCTGGATCTCAAGGAGGCTTACCTTCATGTTCCTATCAGGCCCAGTTGCAGGAAGTATCTGCGTTTCGGCTGGGACTTCACATTATCAGTTCTCTGCATTGCCCTTTGGCTTATCTACTGCGCCCAGTGTGTTCACGAAGGTTCTGGCTCCAGTGGTAGCTTTCTTCAGGCTAAGAGGAATACAGATCTATCCTTATTTGGACGATTGCCTGATTCTGGCCCAAGAAAAGGGCTTAACTTCTTCATCATTTACAGTATGTGATGGCAGTGTTAAGATGCCTGGGGTATTCTGTGAACGAAATAAAGTCCAGTCTAGTACCCTCTCAGGACATGTGCTTTCTGGGTGTGAGACTGAATACAGCATCCCAGATGGCCTTTTTGACCCCGGACAAACAAAAGAATCTTTCCCTTTACTTCCACCAGTTGTCTCGTCAGTCCAGGCTGACTGCAAGGACAGTCCTTCAAGCCTTGGGGTTCATGGCATCTTGTATTCTGGTACTTCCCAATGCCAAACTGCATATGAGGAAGCTACAATGGTATCTCAAGAATGTATGGACACAGCACTGCCAAGATTTGGACACTGTCATTCAGATAATACCTTGCATTCAAAAGGAATTTTTGTGGTGGGCTCAGGAATGTCACCTAAACAAGGGACTCTCTGTGACCCGGCCAGAGGCGAGTCAGATTTTAACGACAGATGCCTCAGACAAAGCTTGGGGAGCTCATCTAAATGGAAAATGGGTACAAGACACGTGGCCTGCCAGACTTCAACATCTACATATCAACTTGAAGGAGATGTTAGCAGTCCAATTTGCATTGATAGCTTTCAAGGATTTACTTCTTCCAGGGCAGGTGTTGATTCAAAGAGACAACACAACTGTCATGTGGTACATCAACAAGCAAGGGGGAACGCATTCTTATCCTCTATGCAGACAAGCAATGATTTTGTGGGAAACTGCTCTCAGTTTACAGCTAAATCTTCAGGCAAGGTTTCTGCCAGGAGCACAGAACTCCTTAGCAGATGTGTTGAGCAGACGAATTATGGATCCCCACGAGTGGAAATTGGATCCTCATGTATTTCAGAGATTGACAGTGTTATGGGGAACTCCAGACATAGATCTGTTCGCTTCTCCACTAAATTACCAGCTGCCAAAGTTTTGCACAAAAAGGTTTCATCCCACAGCTTGGAAAGTGGATGCTCTCTCATTCAATTGGAGCAATCTTCACGTGTATGCCTTTCCACCTCTGCCTCTCCTCCCAAAGGTACTGCTGAAGGTCAGACAGGACAAGCCAAACATGATTTTAATAGCTCCAGATTGGCCTCGACAGCACTGGTACCCATTACTGAGAAGTCTGGTACAGGAGCCTCCATGGCCTTTGCCTTCGATTCCTCACCTGCTGTCTCAGGAGAGCAGTCATTTACTCAATGTCAAACTTCATTCTCTACATCTGACAGCCTGGCATATTCTGTTTTAAACCCTGGAGGGTCTCAGCTTCCACAACAAGTTTTGAATGTTATTTTGGAGGCCAGAAGGCCTAGTACAAGGAAAGTTTACGAGATAAATGGAGGAGATTTTTATTTTGGAGTACAGCAAAGGACTTTGATGTTTCTAAACCTAATTTAAGTGTTGCGCTTCAATACCTTACTGAGTTACTGGACAAAGGTTTGTCCTTCTCCTCTATAAAGGTTCATGCTGCAGCAATTTCTGCTCACTATGACTGTGACCCACCATTATTTTCTCAGCCTTTGTTTAAGCAATTCCTTAGAGGGGCAAAGAATATAAGACCCCACGTAGAGCTCCTACTCCTGCTTGGGATCTCAATTTTGTGTTGGAGAAACTCACTCTACAACCTTTTGAGCCTGCAGCATCGGCAGAGTTGAAATATTTATCATGGAAGACTGCTTTTTGTTGGCCATTACCTCTGCGAGAAGGGTTTCTGAATTACAGGCCCTTATGGCAGTTGAGCCTTTCTTAATTTTCCACAAGGATAGGGTGTCTTTGCATTAACCCTTCTTTTATGCCTAAAGTGGTTTCTAGTGTGGCTTTAAACCAAACTATTCATTTGCCTACTTTTTATGCAAACCCCAAAATAAAGGGGAAATGATTTTGCACACTTTGGATATACACAGACAGTTGCGATATTATTTGAGCAGAACTAAAGGGTTCAGGCAGTCTCAGCAGTTGTTTGTTTCTTTTGCTTTGGGTTCTCAGGGCAAACCTGTTTCAAAACAAACTATTTCTAAGTGGATTGGTTTTGTATTGCTTTCTGTTATTCCCATCATGGTAAGGAGATTCCAGCTGGGATTAGGCCTCATTCCACTAGGGCTACTGCCACTTCTACAGCTTTTTAAGGGGTGGCTACTAAAGATATTTTGGAAGCAGCTACTTGGAGTTCAGTGCATACTTTCTCTAAGCATTACCACCTTCCACTTTACTCTAAATCTAGGGCTGGATTTGCCACTGCAATTTTACAGGGCATGTTGGCAGCTCCTAATGCTTTATAGTTTTGCCATCCTCCCTTACCTCTGCTTTGGGATTCTACCCATATGTAAGGACTGCAGCAATGTGAGATGAAGAACATAGTACAGTTTTGTACCTACCATAAATGTAGATGTTCAAGATCCACATTGCTGCAGTCCAATTTACCCTCCCTCCTTCCCCTCTGTTGTTGAAGGTGGTGGTGTGGTTTGTGTTGTACATATTGTAAATATGGTTAGTGCACGGGCGGTTGGTTAGGTTTTGCTGGTTTTTGGCTTTGGCCTTTCTTGTTAGGGCCTTCTGACATCTGGGGCAAGAAAAGACTGAGGAAATGACGTCGGTCATGCACTTTTGTACCCTGACGTCCTGATGTCAGTTTTAAGCGCCTTGACCGACATCAGCCTAATACTTTGGTATTCGGGCCGACCGAGGACAGCGGACTACCCATATGTAAGGACTGCAGCAATGTGGATCTTCGAACATCTACATTTATGGTAGGTACAAAACTGTACTTTCTTCATCTGGAAAAAACTATCAGTCTATGCCTCCTCTGCCTCTGCTCTCCAAAGTACTACTAAAAATCAAACAGGACAAACCAAGGGCGATTTGGTTACTCCAGACTGGCCACACCAACACTGGTACCCCCTCCTGCGCAGTGTGTCATGGTTACCCCATGGCACCTGCCTCAGACTCCTTCCCTGTCAGATTATGTAACCTCAGCTTCTAACACTGAACCTTGCAACCTGGCTAATTACCTAATCTCTCCTTTACCATCCCTCAGTAAATCTGTGATGGTTATCATTTTAGAGGCAAGTAGGCCTAGCACTAGAAAATCCTATGCTGAAAAATGGAAAAGATTCTGTGCCTGAAACCAGTCTCAAGGGATGAGCACAGCAGCGCCCAGTTTACCTCAGATTTTACAATACTTAACTGAGATGCTTCACAAGGGCCTGTCTTTTTCCTCCATTAAAATCCATGCCTTAGCCATTTCAGCTCATTATAATACAACCCCCCCCCCTTCTGTCATCCACTGCTCAAGCAGTTCCTCAGAGGGGCCAAAAGTTTAAGACCACCTAGGATAGCTCCAACCCTAGCTTGGGACCTTAACTTTGTTTTGGAGAAACTCACTCTACCTCATTTTAGCATTCACTTCGGCAAGAAGGGTATCTGAATTACAGGCCCTTATGGCAGTGGAGCCTTTCATCATCTTTCATGCAGACAAGGTGTCCCTTAGGACCAATCCCTCTTTCATGCCCAAGGTGGTATCCAGTGTGGCTCTTAATCGGTCAATTCATTTGCCAACCTTGTTTTCTAATCCACAGAACAGAGGGAAACGGATACTACACTCCTAGATGTGCACAGACAACTTAGATTTTATTGGACAGGACTAAATCTCAAAGGAAATCTGGACAACTGCTGGTGGCATTTGCTGCAGTGGCAGAGGGGAAGGCTATTTCAAAGCAAACCATTTCTAAATGGATAGGCCATTGCATTCATTTCTGCTATAAGCACCATGGAAGACCTATCCCACAGGGGATTAGACCCCATTGAACCAGGGCTGCTCCTACCTCTACAGCCTTTCTCGGAGGTGTTCCTACCAGAGACATCCTAGAAGCTGCTACCTGGAGTTCTGTACATACTTTCACCAAGCATTACCATTTGCCAATTTTCTCTAAATCCAGAGCTGGCTTTGCCACTGCAGTCTTGCAGGGCCTTATAGCTGGTCCTAATGCTATATAATTACCTCCTCCCATCCTTAGCTTTGGGAATCTACCCAAATGTGATGACTGCAAGAGTGAAACACGAAGAACATAGTACAGTTGTGTACACTTACCATAAATGTAGATGTTTGAGTGTATTCACTGTTGCAGTCCTGGTTACCCTCCCTCCAGCCCCCTCAAATTCTTTTGGCTATATCTCTATTCTCCTCTGCTGTACATAAAAGCTTTTTGGTGTATTTGTTTTTTTGTTGTAGGTATAACCTTGTATATTTATATTTAATTGCTTCCCATTAAGGGGGGGGGGGGCAGCTGACATCTGGGGAAAAAATAACTGATGTAATGGCATCGGCTGCATGCTTTATACCCCTAACTACCTGAAGTCACAGAAGATGAGACAACAACCGACGCAGGACCGAAGACTTTGATAATCAGGCCGACTGAGGGCTACTGCAAGCAGATAACCCAAATGTGATGACTGCAACAGTGAATACACTCGAACATTTACATTTATGGTAAGTGTGCACAACTGTACTTTCTCTGCACTGCTCTTTGGCTTATTTACTGCCCCCAGAGTATTCACCAAATGCTTGGCCGCAGCTATAGCATTCTGCAGACAGAGAAATATACATATTTACCTTTACCTGGGCTTCTGCCTCATTCAGGCAGTGTGCAAAGAAAAGTTGCTCCAGGACCTTCTCTTTGTCAAATCACTCCTAACTTCCCTAGGGTTCACCATCAACGAGAAAAAAATCAAAGCAAAACACCACCAAAACAATTGTTTTCCTGGGAGCTGTGCTGACACAGCAACCCAAATGGCCTTCCTATCCCCAGAAAAGCAGAGCTTCCTGCCTCTACTTCACCCAGCTGGCTTCCAGAAGTCACCTCACTGTGACGAAGTTCCTGTAAGCCCTGGGATACATGGCATCTTGCATCCTTCTCATCCCTCTCACCAGGCTTCACATGAGAAAACTTCAGTGGTACTTAAAGAACCTTTGATGTCAGCACTCTCAGTCCCTAGAGACCACTCTCTCTCTGATCCACTTGTATAAGGGCCAAATTTCTCTGGTGGGCAGAGGCCTGTGCCATAAACAAGGGTCTTCCCTTCATCCTTCCAGCCAGGCCATCACCACCGATGACTCAGACATTGCTAGGGCTGCTCAGTTAGCAGGCGGGTGTACACAAGGCCTTTGGAATGCCCAGCAACTTCACTTGCACATCAACCAGAAAGAAATTATGGCAGTGCAAAAGGCTCTGACTTCCTTCCAACTCCATCTCAGGCCAGGGGTCTTCCTTATAAAAACAGACAACACCACAGTATTGTGATACATCAACAAGCGGGGGGGGGCACCCAATCTTACCCCTATGCAGGTTAGCCATGAGTCTCTGGCTTACAGCCACCTCCATGGGGCTACATTTAATTACCCAGTACTTACCAGGGATTAAAAACACTCTGGCGGACCACCTAAGCAGAGACTTACTGGACCCTCATGAATGGCAGCTCCACAGAGAAATCTTTCTGCAAATCACACAGGAGTACTGGATCCCAGAAGTGGACCTGTTTGCCTCACACCTCAACCACCAGCTGCACAAGTTCTGTATCAGGGAGTATCACCTCTTAGCATGGAAAGTGGATGCTTTGACCTTCCCCCGGAACTCCCTGTTTGTGTACACATACCCTTCTCTGCCCCTTCTTCCCAAGATTCTGATCAAAATAAGAGAGAGACCAAAGGCCATCATCATTGCTCCAGATTGGCCCAGACAGCATTGGTACCCTTTATTACACAGTCTGACCTTACAGCCCCCAAAGCTGCTTCCCCTGATGTCAGACCTCTTGATCCAGGAGAGGGGGGAAGGTACTGCACCCAGACCTACAGACTCTCAAACTTTCAGCATGGCTTACACACTAAAAAGTAACAAGGAGTCCCTGTTAAGCAAACAGGTCCTGGACATCATCACAGAGGCCAGAAGGCCCAGCACAAGAAAATCATTGCAGGAAAATGGAAAAGATTCTGCTCCTGGAAACAATCAAAAGAGGGCAGTACCTCCCAATCTTCCATCCCTCCCATCCTGGATTACCTAGCAGAGTTGCTCAATAGTGGCCTCTCTTTTTCCTCTATTAAAATCCATGCCTCGGCCATCTCTGCCAGTTATGATTCAGACCCACCCTTCTTCTGTCATCCTTTGATTAAGCAATTCCTCAGAAGGGCTTCTAATATCAGGCCTCCCAGAAGGCCTCTGATGCCACCCTGAAATCTGAATTATTTGTTAGAGAAACTCACCTTACTTCATTAGCCATTTTCTTCGATCCACTTCCTAACTCCTATTTTGACATATAGTAGTAGTAGTAGTAGTCTAAATATTTCCTGTTTGTGGTTTTTTTTTTGAGATACTTAGCGTGTGCTTTGTGTGCTTTCTTAGGAGCGGTTGCTCCTAGGCCTTTGGCCGTTTCTTTATTTGCATTTTTTGACAGAGCTCTGTCAGTTATTCTATCTTTTTTGCTAATACTTGTTGTTTTTGTAAAATAGAGTTAGTGAGTGTTCAGGGATCTGAACGTTTTGTGTGATTGTTAGTGGTCTTAATATCCGTAAAGTTCAGGGATCTGAACCTTTAGTAATTTTGCTGTTTACTCATTTTTACATATGTCAGAAAAACAGAAATCAGGGTTCAAGCAGTGTGGCTGTGGACAGAAGATGTCCATCACTGACCACCACACTTCATGCGTTTATTGCTTAGGGCCTTTACACCTGCAAGAGGACTGTTCCATCTGCCACTCTTTTAGTGGCAGAGTTATGCTGGAAAGGCATAGGAAGCTTATTGATAGAGGCCTCTTAAAGTCAGACTTCCTAGAGTCTTTAGATAAGTCTGAACAGACCTCCAAATCTTTGAAGGGGTCGAAGTCTTCCAAGGTGTCATCGGAGCCCATGTCATCGGCTCCGAGCACCTCGGGGAAGATTCGGTAGCCGGCTCCTCAGCCGTCGGAGCCGAGCACCGAACCTTTGTCTCAGAGTCAAGTCCTGAGGTTGGAACCGGTATTGGAGGTTTTAAAGTCTCCGATTCTTCGGTCAGTGGATTCTTCGGCTCCTTCGTCCCGTTCTTCCAGGACCCTCTCGGATGTCGATGTGGACCGTGTGGTGCAGAGATTCTTGGAGAACCCGGCCTTGGCCAAATTGCTTTTGGCTTCATCTCATCTGGCATCCCCCCCCCCCCGTCATGATTTCTGCTCCTCCTCCGAGGCCACTCAAGCCTTCGGAGCTGGAAGGTGAGGACCTGATAGTCATGGAACCCTTGGAGCCGAGGCCTATTCCGGTGCCTTCGGCCCCGTCGACCTTGACATCTTCAGTTCCGATCAAAGGGTCTCAGAGCCGACACTCTCTCCCTGGTTCTGGGCGAGAGAGTCAAACCGAGGCTTTAGTTCCAACTCTTCCTCTCGGAGCCTCGGCGCAGTTGAGTCCTCTGGTTCGGAGTCCGTGGTCTCAGCCCCGAGGAGACTGCCGTCGTGTTCCGAACCGGCGGACTCCTTCGGTCGAGACACTGGTGCCTTTGACGCCATGAGGAAGGTCATGTCTGCTAAGACTTTTACCTCTTCAGATCCTTCCTCTTCCTCCCCTAAAGGGACCCCATTCTGTCTCTACATCACAGGTTCCTACCAAGTGTCGAGACCCAGAGCCTCAGGTAACCCCATTGTGCGACCCATGCTCTACGGAGACTTCACCAGACGCCCCCAATGATGAAGTCCCTAGGAAGAGACTGTGCAAGAGGAGGCACTTGGATTCCCCTCAGGAATCCTTGACATCAGACACTGACTTAGAGGAATCAGAAGGGTCCCCACGGTCCCCCTCAGACGATGTCTCATTTGCAGACATCCTAGAAATACTTAAGCAGAGGGGTGACTGGCAGTCCCTTACCCCTACTGAGGATCAGTCGGTGCTCCTGAAGGTCTTTGGGTCTCAAACTTCTACCTCCTGGGTTATTCCGCCTTTCGACGAATTAATGGACTTGATCACTCAGAAGGTGTAGGAGTCTCCTGATTCCATGGAACCGGTCCCTCAGAGGCCCAACAAATTTATCACCTCCCCTCAGGATAAGTCCTTTCTTACAAAGGGAGTCCCCATTGAAGCCATGGTGGTGGCGGTGGCCACCAAGAAAGAGATGTCAGAGACCTCTTCTTCTGTCCATCCTCCTAATAAAGATTCCAGGACAGTGGACAGATATGGGAAACGCATCTTTAGTTCTGCGACATTTGCAATGAGATCGCTTAACTGTTTAACCCACTTTAACCATCTTTAACGAGATCTCCTCAAAGAGCTTGGAGATGCTCTACAGGGCAACACAGATGATGCTGTCTCCGAGAAAGTGAAGGTACAGCTTAACACCCTTAATTCCATTGTAAACTCATCCATGCGGCTCATTTCTTATGCAGCCGAGGGATCGAGCCGGGCAACAGGTTCAGCGATAGCTCTGCGGAGACAATCCTGGATGCGCTTATGCTCCTTTGCAGAAGCCTTCAAGTCTTCCTTTGTTAATACCCCATTTGATGGCTCTTCCTTGTTTGGGCATAAAGTCAAGGAGACACTCACTAGGTGTGAGCAGGAAGGAAAGACTCTATCTGCCGTAGGAGTCCATTTTTTCACTCCCACTAGACCATACCCCAAAGGGCAGAAAGGTGGAAAAATGTGGTTCCGGAAGTCCCAAGGAGCTTTCCAGAACACACGTGGTGAACCCCCCCCCTCCAGGGGCAGAGAAGGGGGGTATAATGGTAGACGCCACCCAGGCGGCAGAGGGGGTCCACAGAACCAGGGTGACAGGGAGCAGTTCCTTGGCAAGCCCTATCAGCACTCCTGCTTTATACCCAGAAGCCTGGCTAGGAATTACATCAGATGTTTGGGTAAAAAGCATAATTACCAGAGGTTGCATCATTCCCTTTTCAGAATCCCCTTCCATTCGTGCAAGAATCCCAGATGTTCCACCCAGTCTGTGGAATCTAGCAGCCATAGAAATTCAAAGGCTGCTGGAAAAAAGAGTCATCCAGCCAGTCCCGGCAGACCAGATAGGATCCGGAACTTACTCCAGGTTCTTTTTAGTTCCAAAGAAAACAGGCGACTGGAGGCCCATCCTAGACCTCAGCAAACTAAATACCTTTGTCAAAAAGGAAAGTTCCGGATGTTCACACTTCAATCGATACTTCCATTTCTCGAAACGGGCGATTGGATTTGCTCGATAGATCTCAAGGATGCATACTACCACATCAAAATGGCCAGGCCATCCAAAGATCACTTGTGTTTCCGGCTGGGGCCAGTCACTACCAATTCCAAGCTCTGCCCTTTGGTCTCGCCACAGCCCCCAGAGTGTTCTCCAAATGCATGGCAGTGGTCACGGCTCATCTGAGACGTTTAGGATTCCGGGTGTTTCCATATCTCGACAACTGGCTCCTCACTGCCACCACCAGGCATCAACTGATTCACGCCAGAGATTACACTATCAGCCTGTGCTCCCAGTTGGGCATAACCTTAAATTTAGAAAAATCTGCTTTATCGCCATCGCAGCATATTTCCTTTATAGGAGAAGATCTAGACACTACCAACCGCCCTGGTCAGATTTCCTCAAGAACGAGTAATCTCTTTACAAAACCAAGTATCCCTTTTGTTGATGGAAAAGAAAGTCCCTGCATTCCAAGTTCTGAAGCTGTTAGGCACCATGGCAGCGACTCTCATAAGCGGTTCCTCTGGGGCGTATGCACATGAGGATACTCCAATGGTTACTCTTCACACAGTGGTCTTATCAACAACTTACAATGTCACACGATTCTGCTGACAAATACTTGCCAAAAGGACCTCCTTTGGTGGTTGAACAGCCACCAAGTCCCTGAGAATTTGGCAGTGGGCTGTATCCACTGGGCGCTTCCTGATAGCAATGCACATCCCGGGGTCATCCAACGTGATAGCGGACAAATTGAGCAGAGCCATTCTGTTACCTCACGAGTGGTCCCTCAAAGAACGAGTGGCGGAAATGATATTCCGCAAATGGGGCCAGCCTTGCTATGACCTTTTTGCATCCCCGATGAATGCCAAATGCAGAAGCTACTGTGCCCTGTACCCTCCGCCAGGGGACATCCCAAGGGATGCACTCGTACAGGATTGGCCCTTTGGTCTCCTGTATGCCTTTCCTCCATCCCTGCTGATCCCCAAATTTTTACAGAAAGCCAAAAGCCTGGGAAGGACTGTTATTCTGATAGCCCCATTTTGGCCTCGGCAGATATGATTCCCTTTCCTTCAACAATACCAAGTGGAAGAACCTTGGGTTCTGGACCCAGTGCCAGACCTTCTGACTCATTCATCGGGAGTTCTTCACCCCTCTCTTGTCTCCCTCAAACTGACAGCTTGGCTGCTCCACTTCCCAACTTAGCCAGGTCTCATGATTTGTCTCCCGCGGTTCAACATATTCTGGTTTCCTCTCATAAAGTCTCCACCAGGAAACTATATAACAGCAAATGGAAACGATTTGGTCATTGAGCTTCTCAACATGGTATTGATCCCTTTATCGCCCCTATTCATAGCATTCGGGAATTTTTGACTTCACTTTTCCACGATGGTGCGGCAGCTGCTACTATAAGGGTTCAATTGGCTGCCATATCTAACTTCCATGTGGGATGCGGAGGTTCTAACATTATGTCCCACAGATTATGTAAAGCCTTTTTGAAAAGGACTCATCACCTTCGACCCCCTGTCAGACATCCGATTACTCCCTGGAATCTAAATTTGGTGCTGTCTCAACTCATGCTTCCCCCATTTGAGCCTGCATCTTCTTGTCCTTTGAAGTTCCTTTCTTGGAAGACAATTTTCTTAGTGGCCATTACTTTGGCACGTAGAGTTTCTGAACTTCAGGCACTCTCTATTAGGTCCCCATATTTGGTCTTTCACCCCAACAGGGTGTCTCTAAGAACAAATCCATCCTTTCTCCCGAAGGTCTGTTCCGAAGCGAACTTGAAACAGTCCATTGAACTTCCCACTTTTTTCAGGCATCATGCCAGTAACTTGGAATACATGTTGCATAAGCTTGATGTTCACAGACAATTGAGATTTTATTTGGGCAGAACAAGAGAATTCAGAAAATCAGATCAACTATTTGTTCCCCATACAGACAGTAAGAAGGGCCTTTCGGTATCCAAAGTTACGTTTTCCAAATGGCTTTCTGATTGTATAAAGTTTGCATATTCTTCAACCCATCAACCTTTAGAATGTGAAGTGAAAGCTCATTCTACCAGGGCTGTTTCTACGTCCCTATGTTTATTACTCATTACAAAGTGGACAGGGCCTCCAGGGACAGGGCTTCCTTTGGTTCCACCGTTCTCAGGAATGAACTCCTGTGAGCCGCCCAGAATTAGGGTGCTTGGGACTCTACCAACGTGTAAGAACAAACGGCGAGATTGAACAACTTCACATAAAGAAGTTATGTTTTTACCATAACGTTCCATGTGACTTGTTCATCTCACCTTTGTTCTTACACTCCCTCCCACCTTCCCCCTCCATGTTCTGGAAGAACGGGTATGGCTGGTGGTCTGGTTGGTCTTGCTAGTATCCTCTTACCAGCCAGGTTAACTCTTAACTAATTGTAAATAGTTACTTTGTTATATTGGGTTGCTTAGTTGTGTTTCTTGCTGGGTTCAACAAACTAGATCTGGAGTTTGGCAGCAGAGCATCATGTGATAGGGACTGTGTCTCGAGCTTCTCAGAGATCTAGAGCTTGGAAAGCAGCCGACTCGGAGCCGATGGATCGGCTCCGTACCCACGTGTAAGAACAAAGGCGAGATGAGCAACTCACATGGAACGTTATGGTAAGAACATGACTTCTTTTTTTGTTGACTATACACTTCCCTGTCATTTTAATTTCTTCCAGTCATTTATTTATTTGTTTTAGTTTCTTGCAATGTTTCTGTATAGCCTATTTCTCAGCTCTTTGCATCTTTTCTTTGTTAAATGTATCAAGATTACTCTATCATTGATAATCGATACCATGCCATCTTCTCTTTGTTTTTTGTTTTTTTTTTTATTTTTGGGGGGGGGGGGTTGCCCCATGCCATTCTCTTAAAGTTAAACAGTTTCCCTGCCCCCTGTACAACTAAAGCTTTAAGGTCCTTCCTCCAAAATGATCACTTATTTTTTTAAACTATTAGTTACCATTCAAAAGAGAAAGAAAGTTTTCTTAAACTTACCATACAGAAATGTCTCTTGCAAGAATGCGTTAGAACAAACGTACATGTCCTCATTAACTTGAGTTTCTTATGTCGTCCATGCCATGCACACTGTTTACCCCAACTCTCCAGGTAACATGGGTCAGCAATTCAGTCTAAATCAGGACTTGTTTCACTAATACTCTGGAACTGGATAGAATTATTTCTTAAATGATTTAACAGTGCTTGACCCCTCTTGTTTAAGGGAGCTTTGTATGACTATTAAAAAATCTTACACCAGATGACTTAAAGTTGAAACAACCCATCACATTTGATTGGCCATTGGCAAGAGAGTTTTTGATACTTCTTTATCTGACATTTCCTTTTATTTTATTTTTTTTTGTTTTTGCCTTTTCTTCCATTTTGTCATTAGGCCTCTGTGAACATTCGAGGATCGACTCATTTAACAGCAGGTCCAATAGTGTCCTCATTACTTTATTCGTTTTCTCCAATAGAACTACAAATTACAGACATGCATCTGGAACATTTCTCTCTAGGCTTCTGCTGAAGATTGTCTTCGTTCCAAGGTGGACTTCCCCATTAACAAATGTTAAATTAAAAAAAAAAAAAAAAAGTAAATAACTGTCTCTTGTGCTGTCCCTGCTTCTAAATTCTCTTGCATTCTTGAAAGTTGCACCTCTTCTTTTTACCTTTCCAACATTTTCTCCTTCAACATTCTGAAAGGTTTTTTTGGCCAACTTTCCTCTGATTATTTGGGTTTTACTTGCTTGCCTTCCCTGTCTGTCACCTTCCTCTTCAGGACTTCTTATTCTTGCCCTTGTTTAAACTTCTCCAGCTCCAACCCCACTATCTCAGGATCCAAAAATGACAACACCATTCAGGAAAAAAATCCTCATTGTCTCCGGGCAGATTAAAGTAAAGGCTGAGCTGTTTGTTGTTTGAATTGAAGTGATTGTACCTTTTTCACAGTCAGGCATGGGAATCTGTATCCAGACCTGGGCACTGACTACACTCTATGTGCTCAGTCCAAATGTATTGTTTCTATCGGGTATATATCTCCATTTCAAATGGTGAAAACTCCAAACGCTGTTTAATCGAACTCAACAGTTCGAAATCCGTAAACAGCAAACTCACGGAACACCGATTTTTTTTCCCAGGGAAAAAAAAACAGTGGGCCGTCTTCAGGGATTTGCTATTTCCTCCACTGTGGTGGAATCTCGGAGTTGATATATTTAAGTAGGGGAATGTGGGGGGCACAGCCTCCCACATTGGGGGGGGGGGTTCGCCCCCCACTTTTGTGTTTAAAGTTGCTAATTTCTTTTTCACAGAGCAGCAATTTTTTTCCCTGGGGAAAAAAAATAGGTGTTCCGTGAGTTCGCTGTTTACGGATTTTGAACGAAGTTCAATTAAACAGCTTTCGGAGTTTTCACCATTCGAAATGGTGATATAGACCCGTTATTTTCACCAGTCTTGACCATTTACTTAGTTGCTGGATGAGAGAAGGTCTGCAGTCTTTGCCTTCTGATCCTTTTGGACATTCATTAGTCTTAAGTTTTCTGCCCTTTCTCTGTCTTCCATTTTTTGAAGTTCATCTTTAGTCTCTTCCTTGGCTGCTTTCAGTTCTACTGTTCTCACCCTTGCTTCCTTTTCAGCCACCTTGAAGATCTCTAGCTCATCTAAATGATTTGGCAGTGCCATTTCTTCTTGGTTAATCCTCTTATTTGTGTTCTTTATATATTATATTAGATAATTGCTTATTTTTAATGCCCCAAGGTCCATTTTGGTCCATTTTCTCATTTGGCTCTAACATTTCTTTCTTTGCATTTGTGTCTTGTTGCCAGGCTGGCATTTTCTCCATCCTGGTACTTTAAGTTAGCAAGTCAGCAGTTTTTCTGCCTGATGATTTCACGATCGCCTCTTTGCTCCTCTTTTATGGCATCCATGCAGTTCCACTCTGACTTGTTATGCCATTCAGTCGCATATTTTTGCACAGCTGTTCTATTTCTATGTTTAGGAATGAGGGAAGTACTGAAGCACTGAAGTTATCCAAGCACCATATGAAAAGTCCCTGTGCTGAATGTTTTTGTGCTCGGAAGTTATCAGAAAATTGATACAGCAGTCTTTCTAAACTTGTGCATATTAGCCAGGTATCTTCCTTATTTTCCCTTCAGCAGTCTGCATTTGCTTTTTATCTTCTTCTGTGAGATCCCCCCTGTTGCACAATACTTTAATCTTTGTCAACCCCTCTGAATAATTCCTCTTATTTCTATCCATATCTTCATAGGTAGGTACTAGGCTATCAGCCCTAGGGCCTATACAAGCCTAGCCAAAAAGGTACCCTGGCGTTCCCCACCCAAGAAAATTATTTTCCTGTGCCCTTGTCGAGCAGAGCCACAGAGGTGATCCTTGGGGTTGAAGTTCCTATTTCCCATCCAATCGTCAAGATTTGTTTTGAAGAGTGCTAATGGGGAGCTTTGTTTGATATAGATAGGTAGTTTTTTCCAGAGTATGGGAAGTCTCTGGGACAGGAATCTATCCCTCCAGCATGTTCTGTTTATTGTGGTGACAAGGTTTAGGTCCCTAGTGAGTGTAGCTCAGAGGGATTGGGATTTCTTTAAGTGCAACATGTCCAACAGCTCTGGGTTTGACATAGCTTTGTATGTTGGGCAGAGATTGCCTCTGAGTAGGTGATATGCGACAGAGTAAAGCTGGAGTTTTTTGAGACGGTCTGCGTAGGTCATCTGTTTGAGGCCAGTAATCCTCTGTGTGAGGTATTTCTGCGGCTTTTCCAGTTGTTGTAGATGTCTTGTGAGGTAATACCAAAAGGGGCATTGTACTCTATAATGGGTCTAATTAGTGACAAGTAGAGGGGAACAATGACCTCTTTTTTCCTGGATGAGAAACCTTTTGTGATGAGGTGTGCCATGTAGAAGGATTTCCTGACTACTGTGGTGATGTGATTATCAAAGGAGAGACTACTGTCCACCTATGTCCCAAGGTCTCTTATCACACTTTCGGTGTTAAGTAGACTACCACCTATGTGTTAGCTCATGGGTACAGAGTTTTTACCAAAGGGGATGACAGTGCACTTTTTGGCATTGAGCTTGAGGCCATGGCTTTCACACAAGGCATCTGTCTCAGTGAGGCCCTTTTGTAGGATGTCCACATCATTAGATGTTTCAATTATGGCTCCTAGTTTACAGTCATCTGTGAACTTCGTTAGCTAAAGATCTTCTGTGTTAGCCTGTACTTCAGAAAAGTAGATACCAAACAGGAGAGGACCCAGGACTGAACCCTCTGGTACTCCACTTGTCACTGATCTGAAGTCGGATTTGGAGTCTGCTACTTTCACAGTGTGGGTCCTATCAGTGAGCCAGTTGGTAACCCATCTTGTGACAGGGATTTATACCTATTTTAGTGAGTTTATCTATAATTCCAGAGTGGGAGAATGTGTCAAAAGCCTTGGCGAGATCTAGATAGGCTGTGTGAACCACCTTACCCTTGTATACAGCTTTGGTGACTGCTTCAAAGAAGTCAGTCAGGTTTAAGAGACATGATCTTCCTTTTACAAACCCGAACTGGGTAGGCCAGACTTTGGAGATTACCAATGTCTTTGTTTATAAGTTCCATGGCCTTGCAGACCAGGCTCGTTAGGCTAATGGGGCGGTAGTTCCCAGGGTCTGTGGTGGCTCCCCCTTCGTGGAGTGGGATAGCTGCCGCTGTGCGCCATTTAGTGGGTGCAAAGCCTGAGGTGAGGCTATGATTGAGCATGGTGCTTAGGTGGGTTGCCAGTTCATTCTGTAGTTCAATTAGAACGCAGCCTGGGATGTTGTCAGGTCCCATGGATGCTATGTTCTTGGCTTTGGAGAGTGTGGTTTTTACCTGTGCAGCTATGATTACAGGAACTTTGCATTCTTCTGGTATAGAGATGTGCCCTTTAGGTGGTGGTGGTGGTGGGGGGGGGTAAAGTTAGCACTGTACTATCTGCCAGGATGTTGACAATATCAGTTGGTTCTGTATATTTACTGCCATTGTGCTGTAACTCAGAGCAGATCTGAGTGTTGCCATTGAAATTCTTGACATAGCTATAGAATGCTTTGTGGTTGTCTTTAGAATCAGTGGTGATTTTGTTTTCATAACTAGCTTTGGAGGATTTTATGAGGGATCTCAGCTTCTTACTGAGGCTGACCAAGGAGTTCTTCAAGTCATGGGGTTTTACTTTTTCCTTTGTAACAGTTTCTTTCTTCTGTTGCAGAGTTTGTTTATGGCAGGGGACCACCAGATTGGCTTCCTTTTTTTGGAGGATAGCATCTTGGTTCTGTTAGGGATAGCATGATCTATGCACTCATGTAAGTGCTTGTAAAGTGCATTTGTGTAGAATTCAGCAGTCGTACCTCTATTGTCTGTCTGCATGGGTGTTGTGAAGTTTTCCACTTCTGTCTTAAGAAGTGCGGAGTTGGCTTTGAAGAAATTTTTTACGATGGTTTCCCTAATGGGTGAATGGGGGCGGGATATGGATGTCTAGGGTGATTAGCTTGTGGTCGGATCTGACCAACGAGGAATTGACCGTTGGTGTGGAGCACCGGTCACCCATGTTGGTAATGACCAGGTTTAGGATATTGCTGCCCCTGGTGGGGGTGTGGATAAGTTGATCCAAGGCGTTGGAATTTATGAATTCCAGAAAACATTGAGCAAAAGAGTTGGTACATGATTTCTGTTTCATTTCCACCATGTTTTTAACCTCAGTTTTAATTCATATATCTTTGTATCACTTCTACCATGTTTTAAGCTACATTTTCATTTTTTCTACTCTTTAGCTGTGTCTTCTGAAGACATTTATGTCTTCTCTAAATTACTGAGTCTATTTCACTACCCAGTCTTTACATTCCCTTCTCATTGACAGATAAGTAGGAATGTGTCAGTGTCACATTTTTACTTTAGTACCCTACATTTTTATTTTAGTTTTTGTTGGTGCATGATGTGAAACAGTTGTATGCGAGTCATATTTTTCAATTATACCAATGATAGCACCCCTCAGGATAAATGCAACACTGCTAAAGTAAATAAATCAAAGGAAGAAAGCAGTAAGTATAGCAGTGAAGCAACCAGGCAACAGTCGAACCATAAAACAGCTTTTATTGTAACAAAATGGTAAGCGCTTTCGATAATAGCTTCTTCAGAACAAGAGACCCACATTAAAAACTCCATTTACATGTAGGCATTCAACCAATCAAATCTTGAAAGCAATTAATATAAGCATCTTCTTAAAGTCAAAGCTTCTTACAACACTCCATATAAAAATACCCTAACATAAAAACATACAGAAATAAATATATAATAATGCTATAAACATATATATATATATATATATATATATATATATAAATATGTTTAAAAAATTTCCTTTAGAAATTTTATATATATATATATATATATATATATATATATATATATATATGTGTGTATACTTATAAGGAAATTAGTAAATGGTTGAATGTCTATCTTTAAATGGAGTTTTTAAAGTGGGTCTCTTGTTTGTCTGAAGAAGCTATTAGCGAAAGCGCTTACCATTTTGTTACAGTAAGTTGTTTTATGGTTCGACTGCTGCCTGGTTGCTTCACTGCTATACTTATTGCTTTCTTCCTTTGACATATTTTTCAATTAATTCACATGCTCCCGTGTAATAATATTTCTGTCCAGTCTACTTCAGTTGTATTTTGGGGAGTGATATGTAAATTCTGTCTCGAGACCCAACTAATGAATTCACATCTTCCATACAAAATATTATCATGTATTTCTTCAGAAATCTACCCTCTTTTGTTATACTTTCCCTTATACATGCACTTGTTACATTCTCACTATTGCAAATCAGGTTTCGGTCCCCACCTGTAAATAATATTCAATGCTGTAAACTTATTTCTTCCAAAATTATCTTTACCTCCATAACAGTAGTTTTAGGAAGAAAACAAATACATGACAGCACAATCCTACTTCCCTGCCAATAACATCTTACTACCACAAACCTAAAACGGCCTTATTCCCCTCTACTATTGCTGTTGAAGCCCCTCTAGCAATCAGTTTTATTGTTCTCATTTTCCTTTGTGCCAAATATTTTGTTGAATGTCCACCCTGAAATCTTTATCAAATTCACATGCTCATTTCTGTGCATGTGTGTCTCCTACAACATCAATGCACACACTGATGTTCTGCAGGTTTGTCTTTTATGTGGTTGCTTCTTTTCTCCATTTGAATTTGTCACATTTTCAGTACTTTTTGCTTCAGTGAAAACAAACTTAAAAGAATGAAAAACTAAATAGATTTTTCCAAACCCTCCATCCCATTTTAACTACACACACACACACACCTATGCACATTTAAAAAAAATTAAGTTTACTTCTCCATATAGGAGCAGTTGTCCTAAATTGACTGCTGCACCCAGAGTTGTTGTCTTTTGAAAAGTTAAGATTACCCACGCTAAAGCACATGTTAGAGCCTTTGTTCCCACTTCTGCTAATTGCTAGTTCACTTCCCAGATGTGAAAAACAGCTTTTGTGCTTTCAGTAAGCTTTAATTGTTATTCCTAAGAAAACTGCAATGTCTGCCTTTAAATAAAACTAAATTGTGCACTGTTACAGTAAAGAGAATTAAAGTACTAGGACTGCTGGGAGACAACTGCTTGTATAACACATTCACTTCCCACAGTTTCAAACTCCATTTATTTTATGAACTGCTTGTCAGTGTAAATTTAAATCTTAGTTTCTATTTTTCTTGTACATTTTACTCAGCAGACAGTGTTTAGACCTTTTGTGATTAATTGCTTGCACCAAAAAGCTTCTTCTACAAGTAAAAGCAGATAATAAAAAAAATCTAGTAACGTTTGACATGCATGAAAGAATCTTTGTCAGTTTTACTCTGAACACACTGTTCAGACCTTTTATGGTTAATTGCTTGCACCTGCTGACTTACTGTTTCTTACTGAAAGTTTTTGCTAATTGAAAAACTAACTAATGACTTTGTAAATAATTGCCATGCCTTCCGTCATTTTATCTTATTTTTTAAAGTCTATTTATTTAAGAAAACTTAATTTATAGCTTGAACCAAGGACATTGATCTACATATAATTTGCAGCTCAGGTAGACCTCCTCCTAGAAAGAAAAGGATGTAAGGGTAGAGTTGGAGATTGCAAAGTCATCCCCAGTGAAACATTCAAGCCACAGTATAAACCACTGTTGGCAACAATCAGCTATGAGCAGTGGTCAGAAAAGGCTGTAAAGTCAATAGAAACTAGGCTGAAGACCTGAAAGTTGATTGTGGAGTGAAATCACAATAGTTCAAAGAAGTATTCATGTGTTTAGTACCTCAGGAAGAAATGGAGATAGTGGAGTTGAACAAGAGTGGTAGTGTGTGTCCCAAAACAGCATGTGTGAGAAATACAGACTGGATTATGGAAAGTAACTCCGCAGACAGCACAAAGAAACTCTAGCAAGTTGCAAGGCAAATGCAAGGCAAAGACAGAGATATAAAGAACAAAATCATCAGACATCCTTCATAAGGGAAGCCAGCAACAACCTGCTCACCAGTCCACAGGACATCAAAGGCAGATTGATGGAATACTTTCACCAGCTTCTAAATGAAGAAAAAACCCACAGAAGCTGTACTGTTCCAAAGACTGCCTATGATAGAAGAGGAAGAATACCCCATCCTAGAAAAAGGCAGTACCGTGCTAAAATGGAGTCAGGGAAAGCAACTGTCTCATTTGAGGTCATGGCATATATGAACAAGGTGAGTAATGGAACCAGAGGGTACTAGTGGCAGTGTAGAGATAAAGGCATATTCCAGATGACTAGAGAATAAGCATTCTAGTGCCAGTATTCAAGAACAAAGGGGACATTTACAATACAGAGTTCTCAGACTTCAGTCATGCTGCATGAAAATGCTGGAGAGGGTGACTGATAAATATTCAGAGTAGTAGATGGGAGATGTGCATATTGGAGTCATATCAGGATGCAACACAACCAGTCCAATATTTGCAGTGAGATGGATATTTGAGAAGAAGCTAGAGATGAGGAAAAAAGTCCACTTGGGCTTTCCTAGCCTTGAAGTAAGCATATGACAAGATACCAAGAAGTTTGATTTGCGCAGTCCCGGCGATGGTTTAAGGTCCAGAAGCACTGATAAAGTTAGTGCAGTCTGTGAACAGGACCCAGTTGCACAGGTAAGAACAGTGTTTGGACTCATATGAGTTGCTAGTTGGAATGGGTGTGCATCAGGATTCATCACTGAGCTCACAACTGTTAATACTGGTGATGGAATACATCAGCAGACAGGCCAGAGGGGACAGATCATCAACGTTGCTGTATACAGACAATGTGGCATTGCAAGCAGACTCTGAATAAGAACTTCAGCAAATGATATGGACTGAAGTGCAAAACTGAAGGCACATGGAATGCAAATGAGTACAGGCAAGAAAGTTGTTATGACAGCAAATGGGAGAATCAGAAGAAGTTGAAACTGAGATTGAAGGAAGAGTATTGAAACAGGTCATAAAGTTTAATGGTTTGAAGTAGGAGAAGATGAAAGGATAATAAAGGAAGGAAGACTAATAAAGCAGTGTACAGGTCAAATATGAAGTGTGGTAGAGATTCAAAAAAATGGCATTACTATGGAGAGTATATACCTCTGTGTCCTTCTAAGACTCGTTTGTGCACTGGTGGTTAGTGTACAAAGAGAAGTAGAGAAAGGAATATTTAAGCCTTGAAAGGGATTTGTGAAAGAATAATAAACTGCAATGTAAAACATTTGAGGAAAAATTGTCTGATGTGGAAAGCAAATTATATGAGAAATCTAAAAATTGTAAAAAGATTTGTTACATGGTAAGCATAAAGAGGTTAATTCCTGTTTTGGGTAAAAGTGAAGGATTATGAAGGAAAACTGAATTTTATGATGGACGGGAAGGGTGAATTTTTTCTGATCAAGAGAATTTCATGGCAAACCAGGAAACACATAAAACACAAAATCAATGTGCCGCACAATCACAGCCCTTAAGGCGAAATAAGATACCTAGCACACTAGTAATAGGTGAGTCTATAGTCAGGCACACTGACGTCCCACTCACTAGGCTGGACAAGCAGAAGGTTACTGTTAGCTGCCTGTCGGGAGCCAGAATCTGCCACATAACACAAGCACTCAAGTCACTCCAGAACAAGTACAAATATGACTCTGTCATTGTTCATGTTGGTGTGAATGACCTGAGATGTACCTCCCTGGACTACATGAAAAGAGACATGGAAGAGCTCTCTGATCATGTAGCCCAGGCTGGTATGACCCTGACCCTGAGTAGCATCCTGCCCTCACCAAGAATGATACGTCAGTATAAAGAAAAAAATATCAATTTCAACAATTGGCTAAGCTTCTGGTGTTATTCAAAGGGGATCCAGTGTCTGTCAGCCTGGGATGACATGCTCAACAAGCCGCGTTGCTTTGCAAGAGACAACTTGCACCTGTCACCCCTAGGCTTTCGAATACTGGCCAAGGCTCTTGCTGCCCCCATAGTGCCTTTTTTAAGCAAGGCTCAAAAGTCAAACCCACCTCCGTAAACAGCACAATTAACCAATAACTGAGGGTTATGCTACTCAACCCAAGGAGTTTAAATCTCAAAATGCACGCGCTCGAAGCACTCCTCAGTATGGAGAACGTCGACATCTGTGCAGTAACTGAAACCTGGTTCAAGGCTCCAGAGAGCACCCCAGCACTACCGGGCTACAACTCATACCACATGTTTCTGCGACAGAACATGGACCAAAACACAAAAGGAGGGGGTGTATCCATATTCATCAAGGATACCTACACCTCCAGGTTAGTGGCACAGCATGATACCTCTGAGATCATCCGTGTGCAACTAACATCGGGCAAATCAGCAATGCAAATTGTGGCCTGCTACAGATCACCCTCCATGACCCAGGACCACCACTCCACCTTTCTGGAGACACTGGAAAACATGAAGGTCCTACCGAACACCCTGATATTGGGTGATTTCAATTACCCTACCATTAACTGGGAAAACTACTCGAGTACAAACTCCCAGGCCCAGCGCTTCCTGGAATTCATCAACTCAAATGCCCTGGATCAGCTGCTAAACTCCGCTACCAGAGGTGAAAATATATTGGACCTGGTCATCACCAACATGGGCGACAGGTGTTCCACACCGGAGGTCAACCTGTCACTGGTTAGATCAAACCGTAAACTAATCACTCTGGATGTCCACACACCCCCCCACCACCCCCAACTAAGGAAACTACAGTAAAAAACTTTTCTAAAGCAAACTTCACCGTACTTAAGACAGAGGTGGTAAGTTTCACAGCCCCCACGCTAAAGGATAACGCTGTCCAAGATGCAGAAACCTTTACAAATGCACTCTATGAGCACCTACAAGGATGCATGGATCGTGCCATCCCTAGCAAAAGCAAGACTCACTCCTCTAAAAGAAGGAAACCCGTTTGTTGGACCCTTGCCATAAACAGGCTATACAATAGGAGGAGGAAACTAGTTAAGATAAAAAGCAAATCCCAAGAAGGAAATACATCCCTGATCAGTATCAGTAAGGAACAAAGGTCCCTCATGAAATCATCCAATGCTAACTTTGAAAGAAAAATAGCCAAGGATTCAAAAGATAACCACAAAGCCTTCTTTAGCTGTGTTAAGAATCTAAGTGGCAACTCGCAGATATGCAGTGAACTAGTGCAAAATAGCACAAGATATATTGAACCTACTGATATTGCCAACATCCTGGCAGATAGATTCAGTGCAAACTTCACCCCCCTCTCACCTCCAAAAGGACCCACAACAATACTGGAAAAGTGTAGTGTCCCAAAAATCACAGACGCACAGGTGAAAACAGCCCTTTCAAAAGCCAAAAACACAGCGTCAATGGGACCAGATGGTGTCCCAGGCTGCGTCTTGCACGGACTACAGAATGAACTAACCCCCCACCTAAACACTCTGTTCAACCTCAGCCTCTCCACAGGCTACGTGCCCATAGAATGGTGCACAGCAACAGTTATTCCTCTTCACAAAGGAGGGGCCACAACTGACCCTGGTAACTATCGCCCCATAAGCCTGACTAGCCTGGTCTGCAAGGCTGTGGAGCGCATCATCATGGAACTCATTAACAAAGACATTGGGAACCTCCAAACACTTGACCCGACCCAGTTCGGCTTTAAGGGCAGATCATGCCTACTAAACCTGGTTGACTTCTTCGAGACAGTCACCAAGGCCATAGACGAGGGAAAGGTGATTCACACCGCCTATCTTGACCTCACCAAGGCTTTTGACACCATTCCCCACTCGGGTATTACAGAAAAACTCACCAGCCTGAACATAAACCCCTACGTCATGAGATGGGTTGCCAACTGGCTTACATACAGAACTCACACGGTAAGAATAGCAGGCTCCAGGTCCGACTCTAAAGCAGTCACAAGTGGTGTCCTACAAGGCTCGGTCCTGGGACCCCTACTGTTCGGCATATACTTCTCAGAAGTACAGCAAACACAGGAGGACTATGGCTAACCAAGTTCGCCGATGACTGCAAACTGGGAGCCATAATTGACTCTCCGGCTGACACGGGCATCCTCCAAAAGGGCCTTACTGAGAAGGACACCTGGTGTCAAAGTCATGGCCTCAAGCTAAATGCCAAAAAATGCATAGTAGTCCCGTTTGGGAAAAACAAAACACCTACGAATTACCACATAGGTGGCAGCCCCCTTAATACAGAAGAGGTAATAAGAGATATGGGGACCCAGGTAGATAGTAATCTCTCCTTTGACAATCATATTGCCAACGTAGTTAGGAAATCCTTCTATGTGGCCCATCTAATTACTAAAGGGTTCGCATCTAGAAATAAAGAGGTTATAATGCCCCTCTATTCGTCAATCATTAGACCCATCATAGAGTACAATGCCCCATTTGGGATGTACCTCACAAGACACTTCCAACAGCTGGAAAGACCACAAAAGTACCTCACCAAGAAGATTACTGGCCTCAAACATATGTCCTATGCAGCCCGACTGAAAGAACTCTGGCTGTACTCAGTGGCATATCGCTTACTCAGAGGTGATCTCTGCCTGACTTACAAAGCCATGTCCAACTCAGAATTGATGGACATGCTCCACCTAAAGAAATCCAAGTCACTGTGAGCCACGCGCTCTAGTGAGCTAAACCTCACCACAACAATAAGTAGAACATGCTGGAGGGATAGATTCCTGTCACAAAGACTCCCCATGCTTTGGAACAAAATTCCAAACTACATTAGGCAGAGCCCCTCACTAACACTCTTCAAGAGAAACCTTGACGAGTGGATGGGTAACAGAAAATACACCCCTGGGATCACTTCATTGACTCTGCTTGACAGAGGATCAGTTAATTAATCAATGGGGCGGCGAAAGCTGACACACTTTGGCTAGGCTTATAAATGCCCTCGGGCAGATAGCCCTAGTACCTACCTATGAACCTATAAGAAATATATATAGCACTAGAGAAAAAGAAAGGAGTGGAAAGTGGGAGGAAAATGGTTTAAGGATGTTACTTTATGGATTCGCCAGTTTATAACTGAAGAAACAGTTTAGTGTTATACAAGAGTTAATGTACTCCAAGACAAGATGGGGATGGATTTGATTTTTATGTTGAAAAAACAGAGAATCAGAATATAGTAATGTGGGAAGTTATAAATGAGTGGTTATATCATGGGGTAAAAAATCAAAAAGTATGTAAAGGGGGGTATATAATTCACTTTCAAAAAAATGGGAAAAAGACAGTTGTAAAAAATTAGTCATTATTGACATTTAGCAACTCTGTAAATTGTTTATTAATTTTTTGCAAAAGTGGATGGCTAATGTTTTGTATTATGTGATAGGCGAAGGAATATGTGGTATAGTAGGGAAAGAGAATAAGGGCATCAATACAGTGTATGACATTATGTGAGAATATTGAGGGAATATGGTTTTGAAGAAAAATTAGTTAGCATATTTGAATCGGTGTATTTAAGTACTTCTAGCAAGGCTTTGGTTAATGGATGGTTAAGTGAGACTGTTAGCAAAAGGGGGGAGGGGTAAAGCCAGGGTGCTTCCTTAATGGAGTATGTAGTGTTTGTATTGGATATGAATGTTGTTACTGTAAGGGGAAGGTGACAGAAATTCAGTGGGAAGTTAGGGTGTTAGATTGTGTATTTTTTATGGCATAAGTGGATTACTTAGGATTAGTGGTCAGAAGTACTGTGTGGATAAAGGAAGTACTTATTGCAGTAGAAATTGAGTTAAAAGAATGTGAGGTTGATAATGAATCAGAAAAAATAAAGCTTTTGGAAAATTCAAGACTGTGTATGGTAGTTATTTTTCTGAGGCAAAAATAAGTGTCATGGGTGTGAAGTTGGGTAAAAGGGAGATTGTTAGAGTGTAGAAAGATAAATTAGAAGAGGTTGCTACACTTGTTAATATTTGGAGGGAGGGTGGCCTAATGGTTAAGGTGTTTGCCTTACAAACACAAGGTGCTGGGTTTGAGTCTCACAAGGGATAATTGGCTAGGCTTAAAATGGCTCACAAGGGCAGTTAGCTTAGTATGAACCTATGAACCTATGGAATACATTGCAGCAGGTTTATGCCAAAAAATATATTTGATACATTCTTGTTTACTCTGGATATACTTGAAGTTAGGATATATTGGTAGTGTGTATGGATTCCCAATTAGTATGGCAAAAGAGTTGCTGGAATTGTTTTTTTTTTATAGCAATATGGGGGTCAACACTAAATGTCAGAGAGAGAGAGAGAGGTGTGATACTGTTGCAAAAAGATGGGGGTTGGATTTAAAAAAAAATCTGACTGCTTCATTGCACCTATTCTGGATAATATATAGATTTGTTAAGTAGAATTGTACAAGTTTCTTTGGGTGAAATATACTGAACTTTGGAAGACTGGCTGTAAAAAAAAGGAGTAAAGTGGGCAGCATAGAAATTGAAGATGTTCTTCATCTCACATTGCTGCAGTCCTTACACTTGGGTAGTCCGCTGTCCTCGGTCGGCCCGAATATCAAAGTATTAGGCTGACGTCGGTCAAGGCGCTTAAGACTGACATCAGGACGTCAGGGTATAAATGCGCATGACCGACGTCATATCCTCAGTCTTTTTTGCCGCATGGTCCGATGCAGAAGCAGCGTTGCAAGTGCCGTTCGGCGTTCTGAAATTTTTCGAATTCGGAGTTTCAGACCGAGTCAAAGTTGGCCAAGTACCCCGTTGGGGAATATTTTCGTTTTTTCTTGCCTCAGTGGTTTACCGGATGTCAGAAAAAGTGAATAACTGTATTTCTTGTGGGAAACAGATACCGCATAGAGATTATCATACTTTGTGGATTCCTTGTTTGGGGCCTGAGCACGACGTTGTTGGGTGTCGCTTTTGTGCTAGGTTCAATAAGCGCACTATTAAGCGAAGGTTAGATTGTGCCAGGTTGGTCTTCGGGAAGCGGTGCAATTATAATATGCCGTCGGATGCTCCGACGCCCACTTCTTCGAAGAAGCGCAAAGACAAAGTAGCTAAACCCAGGCAAGAAGAGTCGTCCGTACCGGACGCCGGTTCTTTAGAGGTGTCAGTGGAATCGGTGGTTCCGCCGGAGGTTTCTCTGGAGTCCCAGGGGGAGACTTTGTTATTGCAGGATGTGGCCTCTCAGGAGGCAGGTCAGGCTGCCGGGGCTTCTCAGGTTACTGTACTCCCCTCCCTTCCTAGGGTGGTTAGGCCCTCTCCTTCTGTTTTCAAGGCTTCTCCCAGAGGCAGGCCAGGTTTAGCTTCTGTTGGTGTCACTCCTAGTTCATCAGGATCTGTGCCCAAGAAGCACATGCTTAAAATGGCAGAAGATTTAATTACTTTGATTAGAGGTTCTTTGCCCCCTCCTGATAAGAGGCCTAGGGTGGAACCAGAGTTGGGGAGTTTTGAGCAGGCTTCGGATGTTTCAGAGTCTTCGGCTGAAGACTTGCAGGAGTATTCTCCTTATTCTGATTCTGATGTGGATGATTCTACTCCTTCTGCTTCTCCTCCAGAGGATTTTTCTTTTCAGAGACTCTTCATTCCATGAGGGAACATTTTAAGTGGGAAGGTCAGGACTTCTCTGATTCCAGGAAAAGGCTTAGGGAATTTTTGCTTTTACCCCAGCATAGGCCTTTGGCTATACCTCCTGTTCTGGATGTTGTGGAAGATGTGTTTGCAGAGGCTTCACTTAATCCTGATTCTTTGCCTCCTGCTCCTGTTAAACCGGATAGGTATTACAGGGTGCCTGAAGCTCATAAATATCTTTATAAGAGTCCTAGGGCGGACCCAGAAACTGTTAGTCAGGGACCTAAGGGTGTCAAGGCCTCTGTTGTAAAAATCCGGTTCCTCCAGATAAAGAGGCCAGGGCTTTGGATAGATGGGGAAAGAAAGTCTATACTTCTTCCACCTTAGCTATGAGGGCTTTGAATTGCCAGTTTCACATGTTGAAATATCAAAACTATCTACTTTCTCAATTGAAGTCTAAGGTAGATGCTCTGGCGGAAGGTATTGAGTGTAAAGAATTACAAGATTTGGTACATGTTTCTGAACAGGTGGGTAAGCATTCTTTACAATGTGGTTTTGATGCTGTACAGGCCTCGTCTAGGGTGGCTGCCACTGGGTCAGTTCTTCGCAGGCACGCCTGGCTGAGGGATCAGAATTTATCTGACCATGTTAAGACAAGAATTTTAGATGCTCCTTTACAGTCTGATGTGTTGTTTGGTTCACCTGTGGAGGCAGTCTTAAAGAAAATGGAAGACAAGGCTAAGTCTATGCAGACTGTTAAAGATTTTTTGCAAGTTCAGCCTCCGAAGTTTAGTAGGAATTGGCCTGCTAAGGGGTGGACGTACCCTTCTTATGATTCACAGTCTAGGGGTAGGTCTAGACGTGGTAGGGGCAGAGCTCAGGGCTCTTTCAGGCCTAGAATAGGGAGTTCACCTGCACAGTCTTCGGGTGAGGGCAGGGGCCAGTCCTTTCGTAAACAGGCCCAATGACCTACCTTTTCAGCTGCCAGAGCCTTCTCGTCTGGCAGCACCTTTGGGAGGAAGGTTGGCACTCTTCAAGGAAAATTGGAGTTTAATTACCCAAGACAGATGGGTATTGGATATCATACACCAAGGTTACAAGTTTTATTTCCATACCTTGCCTCCTTTCAAAGGCATGCCAGACGTTCCTCCTCAGCAAAGAATAGAGGCTCACAAACAAATTTCTCTGCTGCTTCAAATAGGGGCCATACAGCCGGTCCCTCTGCCAGAAGTGGGCCTAGGATTTTATTCTCGCCTGTTCCTAGTACCAAAGAAGGGGAACACGTGGAGACCAATTTTGGATTTATCTATCCTCAACACTTATCTGGACATTCCCAAGTTCAAGATGTTGACGTTACAACAGCTTTTACCTCTGCTGGGCAAAGATCACTGGATGGTGACTCTGGATCTCAAGGAGGCTTACCTTCATGTTCCTATCAGGCTAAGTTGCAGGAAGTATTTGCGTTTTCGGGCTGGGACTTCTCATTATCAGTTCTCTGCATTGCCCTTTGGCTTATCTACTGCGCCCAGAGTGTTCACGAAAGTTCTGGCTGCAGTGATAGCTTTCTTCAGGCTAAAAGGAATACAGATCTATCCTTATTTGGACGATTGCCTGATTCTGGCTCAAGGAAGGGACGAACTTCTTCATCATTTGCAATATGTGATAGCAGTGCTAAGATGCCTGGGGTATTCTGTGAAGCGAAATAAAGTCCAGTCTAGTACCCTCTCAGGACATGTGCTTTCTGGGTGTGAGACTGAATACAGCATCCCAGATGGCCTTTTTGACCCCGGACAAACAAAAGAATCTTTCCCTTTACTTCTATCAATTGTCTCATCAGTCCAGGCTGACTGCAAGGACAGTCCTTCAAGCCTTGGGGTTCATGGCATCTTGTATTCTGGTGCTTCCCAATGCCAAACTGCATATGAGGAAGCTACAATGGTATCTCAAAATGTATGGACACAGCACTGCCAGGATATGGACACTGTCATTCAGATAATACCTTGCATTCAAAAGGAATTTTTGTGGTGGGCTCAGGAATGTCACCTAAACAAGGGACTCTCTGTGACCCGGCCAGAGGCGAGTCAGATTCTAACGACAGATGCCTCAGACAAAGCTTGGGGAGCTCATCTAAATGGAAAGTGGATACAAGACACGTGGCCTGCCAGACTACAACATCTACATATCAACTTGAAGGAGATGTTAGCAGTCCAATTTGCATTAATAGCTTTCAAGGATTTACTTCTTCCAGGGCAGGTGTTGATTCTAACAGACAACATAACTGTCATGTGGTACATCAACAAGCAAGGGGAACACATTCTTATCCTCTATGCAGGCAAGCAATGATTTTGTGGGAGACTGCTCTCAGTTTACAGCTAAATCTTCAGGCAAGGTTTCTGCCGGAGCACAGAACTCCTTAGCAGATGTGTTGAGCAGACGAATTATGGATCCCCACGAGTGGAAATTGGATCCTCATGTATTTCAGAAATTGACAGTGTCATGGGGAACTCCAGACATAGATCTGTTCGCTTCTCCACTAAACTACCAGCTGCCAAAGTTTTGCACAAAAAGGTTTCATCCCACAGCCTGGAAAGTGGATGCTCTTTCTTTCAATTGGAGCAATCTTCATGTGTATGCCTTTCCACCTCTGCCTCTCCTCCCAAAGGTACTCCTAAAGATCAGACAGGACAAGCCAAAGATGATTTTAATAGCTCCAGATTGGCCTCGACAGCACTGGTACCCATTACTGAGAAGGCTGGTACGGGAGCCTCCATGGCCTTTGCCTTCGATTCCACACCTGCTGTCTCAGGAGAACAGTCATTTACTCAATGTCAAACTTCACTCTCTTCACCTAACAGCCTGGCATATTCTGTTTTGAACCCTGGAGGGTCTCAGCTTCCACAGCAAGTTTTGAATGTTATTTTGGAGGCCAGAAGGCCTAGTACAAGGAAAGTGTACGCAGATAAATGGAAGAGATTTTTATTTTGGAGTACAGCAAAGGAATTTGATGTTTCTGGGCCTAATTTAAGTGTGGCTCTTCAATATCTTACTGAGTTACTGGACAAAGGTTTGTCCTTCTCTTCTATTAAGGTTCATGCTGCAGCAATTTCTGCTCACTATGACTGTGACCCACCATTGTTTTCTCATCCTTTGTTTAAGCAATTCCTTAGAGGGGCAAAGAATATAAGACCCCACGAGAGCTCCTACTCCTGCTTGGGATCTCAATTTTGTGTTGGAGAAACTCACTCTACAACCTTTTGAGCCTGCAGCTACTGCCGAGTTGAAATATTTATCATGGAAGACTGCTTTTTGTTGGCCATTACCTCTGCAAGAAGGGTTTCTGAATTACAGGCCCTTATGGCGGTTGAGCCTTTCTTAATTTTCCATAAGGATAGGGTATCTTTAGCACTAATCCTTCCTTTATGCCTAAAGTGGTTTCTAGTGTGGCTTTAAACCAAACTATTCCTTTGCCTACTTTTTATGCAAACCCCAAAATAAAGGGAAAAGATTTTGCACACTTTGGATGTACACAGGCAGTTGCGATATTATTTGAGCAGAACTAAAGGGTTCAGGCAGTCTCAGCAGTTATTTGTTTCATTTGCTTTGGGTTCTCAGGGCAAGCCTGTGTCAAAACAAACTATTTCTAAGTGGATTGGGTTTTGTATTGCTTTCTGTTATTCCCATCATGGTAAGGAGATTCCAGCTGGGATTAGGCCTCATTCCACTAGGGCTACTGCCACTTCTACAGCTTTTTAAGGGGTGGCAACTAAAGATATTTTGGAGGCAGCTACTTGGAGTTCAGTGCATACTTTCTCTAAGCATTATCACTTTCCACTTTACTCTAAATCTAGGGCTGGTTTTGCCACTGCAATTTTACAGGGCATTTTGGCAGCTCCTACTGCTTTATAGTTTTGCCATCCTCCCTTACCTCTGCTTTGGGATTCTACCCAAGTGTAAGGACTGCAGCAATGTGAGATGAAGAACATAGTACAGTTTTGTACCTACCATAAATGTAGATGTTCGAAGATCCACATTGCTGCAGTCCAATTTACCCTCCCTTCTTCCCCTCTGTAGTTAGAGGCGGTTGTGTGGGTTGGGTTGTAAATATTGTGTATATTGTTTATATTGTACATATAATTAGTGCAAGGGTGGTTGGTTGGTTTTTGCTGTCTTTTGGTTTTGACCTTTCTTTTTAGGGTCTTCTGACATCTGGGGCAAGAAAAGACTGAGGATATGACGTTGGTCATGCGCATTTGTACCCTGACGTCCTGATGTCAGTCTTAAGCGCCTTGACCGACGTCAGCCTAATACTTTGATATTCGGGCCGACCGAGGACAGCGGACTACCCAAGTGTAACATTTATGGTAGGTACAAAACTGTACTTTTATGATGACAAAATTAGGAGTGAAGGTATTGGCAGCTATGCCAGGATAAGTAGGGCAGTGGATGTGTAACATATGCCAGCACAGCTAGCTGGAATTTTATAAAGAATTATTATGTCATTTATATATCAAACCGATCTGTGCAGACGCTGGTATTGAAAAATGTATTTGTAAAACTGCTTGTGTTAAATGTGTACCAGGAAAGTCCCTTGCTGGACAGAAAAGGAGATATACATGTATTATTGTAACTGTTTAAATCTGTATATTTAAACAGAGGATACTGGAATGGAAAAGAAGAGGTTAATCTCAATCCACCTTACTTTGAAAATAGTTCAGTTTGAAATAAAATTACCTGTTTTAGGCCATAAAGATTGCATCTTGCAGCTCTCAGTGCAGCCAGAGACAAAATGTCTGTATTAGGAAGCTTTCTGCGCTGTCTTTGGGATGAACTAATTGCTACGCTGGATGGGTAGAGGTTTGAAATTGTTTTATGACTTCCAGGAGCTGCAGCAGATCTTAACAAGTGTGTGTGTGTGTGTGTGTGTGTGTGTGTGTGTGTGTGTGTGTGTGTGTGTGTGTGTTAACACATATGTGCTAAATCCTGGCAGTGTCTAGCAATGGGGGTAACATGGGAATCAGAAGTCATATGACCAGATGTATGGGATGTCATTCTGTAATCTAGGACAAAATTATGTTTAATGCTAGAAGAGACTGAAGTCTCATTGCAGTCTGTTTTGGAACCTGACAGAGGAGGACCCCTCACCTGCTTCATCTTGCCTTGAATCTAGTAAGTGACTAGAGATTAGTAACTCTATAGATCAGTCAGGAAAATGTAGCGACACTAGTTAAGTACTATTTTTCTGTATCTGTGTGAATCTCTCCATCTGTGTTATTTTTATATTTCCTGTGATTGAAACTATGGTGTTTACTGTAATTATATATTTAGTATTTTCATGTTCTTTCCTTATTTATTATTAAATATATTTGAACTTTTCATTGTGACTAGTCCTTTGGAGAATATTTTAACCTTTGAGAGTACTTATATTTATTCGGTGACACTGTGGCCACTCCTGAAAGGCTGGCTGTTTTATGAATATTACCATTCGTATTAATATTAATTTCACTTAGTATAATTGGGTACCCCTTGCCAAGAGCCTTAGAGTAGCTGGCTTTGGAGTGCCTGGTGGCAGTGTAACTACCTTATAGTCTGGGCAGAAGGGGGCATAGCTAGTAAATCTGTGCCAGCCTTTCCCAGGGGTTTGTGTGTAGTGTGTGTGTGAGAAAATCCAATCTCGGAGTGTGTGTCAGCTGCTTGGAGCAGGTGCACGAAGCACTGGTTTCACAGAGAAGAGTGGTGGAGAACTTGGCTTGGACACTCAGCTGAAGTCTCAACTCTATAGCTATACCAGTGGGGAGTCTTATTGGGGACCTGGTGGGAGACAGATAGAGAAATCCAGACCCCGGACGAGTGTGTTCCTTATGTGACCTTAAGGGAAATTGTGCTTGATGCAGAGAGCTGCATCTGGAAATACTGAGTGTATCCATTTTCTTCCAAGTGAACATCCCTCTCCAGTGTCTGTGGTGAGGATTCTGGCTCCTTAATTACTGGCACAAAGAGGGGATGTCACACATTTTAATAATAAAACAGAACATTTAAAAGTATAAGGGAGAGATTTTATCACAGTAAAGGATAGATGGGAAAGATTTAAAATGGTCAAAGACTTAGAGGTATTTTTATGAAGACTATTAGAATGTGTAGCCTATGTCAAGTGAAACAAACTAAACATGTTTGTTAAAAATTGATAGAATTTAAGAGATGTGAAAGAAAGTACAGAATTTGGGTATGATAATTTTCAAAACTTGAATATTAAAACAATAGTTGATGTTTTTTGTCCTGAGAATGTGCCACAACAGATGAAATGGACAAAATATTAATGTATTATGTTTGTTATGTAGACAAACAGGTGTAAAGAATTTTAAATGTAATAAATTGTGGAATAGTGATGAAATAAGCCTTAAAATTTCAAGATGGTTATAGATAAAAGGGTGGGAAAGGTAGTGTATATCTTTTGTGTATTTAAGTTTTGTGTGTGTGTGTGTGTGTGTGTGTGTGTGTGTGTGTGTGTGTGTGTGTGTGTGTGTGTGTGTGTGTGTGTGTGTGTGTGTGTGTGTGTAACTGATACAGTATTAGTATTTTATTGTGTATATATGAATACAATGTGTTCTGTCAGTAAAGTCCACACTCTTTTTAATAAGTACTATGGGATCTTTTACAAGCACCTGAACTGCCACCAAGTCAGGCAGTGAAACCTTGTTAACAGGATAAGTACACTGGTCCAAAGACCCTTTTCACTAATAAACCTGCACATACTGGCACAATAAATCAATAACTAGAGCTCACATCCAGCAATGCTAATGCATCAGTCCACTTTGTGCTACACTGCAGTGAAAATATTGGAAAATTAATCAAGGTACCTGGTGTGGGAATAGAAGCCACATGTTTCTGATCTTCAACACCAGATGTCAGTATGCTACCTTCAGAGTCACTGCCATAGTAGCAAGTCCTTTGACTGCATTTTTAGCAGTATGGATCTCTACATCTTTCTTATTGCTAAATTTCATTAGTGCAATGTACTCTGTGTCATCTCAGTTAAACAGATCTTATTGTGAAACACCATTCATTTTCTTACTTCTCCCTTTGTATTTCTGAAAGAGTTTTTCATTTGATGCCTCAATCTTTGTAGTTGTCTTCATTTCTGTTTGACTTCTTCAGTTTTTGCAGTTTATCATGTTGATTACTTAATATTACTTGTATTTTTTCCAACCGTTTTAATTTGTTCTCGTATAGTCTTCCAAAGACTCCCTTAATTTAAACTCGTATAAATGTAACTAGTCTGTTTTTCTTCTAGTTTACTGGAAGCCATCTCCAGCAGTGCTGTTGCTTGTAGGTCTGCTTCCTGCCTATCAGCTTTGACATTATGCTCGTCCAGAACTTTATCCCCTTTTTCTAGGTGACATTTTGTTTCCCCATGTTTCTTCTTCACTGACATTCAGATGATATATCTGATGTTAGTCAATTAGATGAATTGCTCACATTTGTAACTTTTACTGCCTTTTTAACACAGTTTTCATGCTGGAAGAGCTCTAGTTATTGATTTATTGTGCCAGTATGTGCAGGTTTATTAGTGAAAAGGGTCTTTGGACCAGTGTACTTATCCTGTTAATAAGTGTAAAATAATTAAACATATGATTTTTGTTTACCACAGTTGGTTGTCACATTGTCTAATAGTGCACTCCTGTGAACACTAAGATGTGTTATAATCTTTTAATTGAGCAGCCTTCACTATACAGTTTCTCATTTAAATCTGTACACTCTGAGGTTGACACTGAAGTGGGCTGTCTTGATTCAGTGCTCTATTCAGTTAATAAAATTAAATAAGGAAGGCAGTTTAGAACAGATTAATGATTCTACTCACCTTCTTACTCTGTTGTATGGAACCTTCCCTTTGACACTTGTAGTGTCATGCGTCTCTTTGTAAACCTAAAGAGTTACTGTAGATATAAGGGGCATTTTTCTAGTGTACTTGCTGCTGAAAAAGATTGAGATGTGAGGGGAAGAAACTGTTTATTTTGATGAAAACACACAAGTATTTCATTAGCATGGCTAGGTTCTCAATTGAATGACTGCCAGAGAACTTTGACTAAAGTCGTAGTGTTAGGCAGTACGGTCAATCCACTCAAACTTGTTGTAATAACCTCTGTTATGGTACACTGAGCATCTCACATAAGCATATTTTTAACAGTGGTAAAAAAGGTAATTTGCCAAATTTTGCACGAAATCCTCATTCCTCATACAGAAGTAAGAATTTTTTTTTTTAGTTTTCAGATGGAAATAATTCCGAATATTTGTATAACGTTTGTACCATTTTGGTGACATTATACAGTGTTTTTTTTTGTGTGTGTGTGTGTGTCTATATATATATATATATATATATATATATATATATATATATATATATATATATATATATATATAATATGTATATATATAAAATATATTATATGTATATATGTGTGTGTGTGTGTGTGTGTGTATTTGCTCTGAGATCATGTTTTGATTGAATTACCATTGTGAAAATACAGGTTATATACCACTTGGAGTAACAGTTGCTGTGCTTGGGATGTGTAATCCCATATCATATTTAAATCCTATTTAAACACCACAAATCTTAGAGAGGATGTGCTATGGAAAAGACAGAAGACTACCAGAATTTAGCAGTGATTTTAGTGCTCTAATGAAGTGTTATATGCTCGTCATATTAGCCACTGTTGTATTCATAACATTAGGGATGTCCTTCCAGTCACATGTTGCAGTATTCTGTACATATGGGTCTTCTCCTCTTGCTACCTGAATGTCCATCCAGTATACAAAAGATTTCAGTTACTGTATGGTGGGTGGAATGTCTGACGTGGCCAGCAGAGTGTGGGCCATAAAATTGACGTCTGCATGCTCCAGACCTTAGAACTTCTCAGCCGCCAGTCAAGCATCAGGTGTTCCCTGCCTTCCCGGCTGTCGGATTATTAAGAACTCAGATAACTACCCCGTCAGGGAATCTTCTTTTCAGCCATTATTTTCTAATGCTTGTTTATGTCATCCAGAAAGGATAAGTGTAAGTGCAGCCATCAAATACCACACATAGACGCCCACGATGTTTGCTTGTTTTGTTTGGGTAAATCCCATGACTAAAAGGCCTGCCCTATCTGCCAGGCTTTTGCTCCCAAATCTCTACGTATCTGACTCCATGCACTCAACTTATACTTAGAGAACCAACATCGTAAATAGTTAGCACTAGGTTTGTAGGGTTCTACCGACTTGCCTGCCGAGCCACCAGAGAAGAAGGCCAAGACCACAAGGCCTGCTCCTGTGGCTGTGCCTCCACCATCCAACTCTAAGCCTGTGGCCGTCAGCCTGGTTGAACGTTCGGGCTCCACCACCCTAGATATAGCTGGTAACTCTTCAGAAGCCACACAGTCTTGAGCGGAAGCCACATCTACAGAGGCTTTATGGACATCAGTCTCCGACGCCGAGGGGTAACCAGTCGGTCCCTTCATCCCTTTGCAGTCATCTGACTCTAGGTCTTCCTCTGTTCAAATACCCGCTAGGCCGTCACTCAAAAAGAAGGAGAAGAGGAAGCATGTATGCCCTGCTGCAGAAAGTTTACCGGATTGACAGGCTTTCTCTCAAAGCCTATTTAATGCTTTCATGGCCCTGGGGCCTACTGCACCTGGGACTTCCACAATCCCTCGTCCAATTCTGAGTCCTAGGCCTCAGCCCTCAGAACCCTCGCAGGTGGAAGAGGAAGAGTACTCTGATTCTTCTTCTGAAGAATCTCTCTCCTACAACTCTTAGCTCCCTTTCCCACTTGGATATGGTTCCCCAGAGAAATACTCTGATGATGCAGATTCCCCAGCAGAAGATCTAACCTTTGGGGAAACTATAGCTAAAATGAGGGAGCATTTTAAGTGGGAATCATTTGAGATTACTGAGTTACAAAAAATATATTATGACCTCATCCAGATGGAGCTTTTCTGGATGCTTTTTCAGCAGCATCCTTTTACCCAGACTCCCAACCCCCAGCTCCATGCAAACCTGATAGTTTTATGAAGTCCCTGAGACAGCAAAATTTCTACTAAAATGCCCAGCTGCAGACCCAGCCACTATTTCTATCTCCACTGACAAAGCTTCAAAACTGCTGCCTTCTACTAACCCTCCAACCTGCTGACAAGGGCAACAAAACCATGGAGTGTTTGGGGAAGAAGATGTACACATCTGCAACTCAGGCTTTCAGAGCAATCAGTTACCAGACACACATGTCTAAATATGCTTTATCCCTTTTGGATAATATTTCCAAACAATTGTCTGACTCCCCAGACTCAGCAGCCAAAGCTCAACTGTGCTCCCTTGTTTCCTTGACTTCTCAGATTACCAGGCACTCTATCAAGTGCAACTATGATGCTGCTGAGGCCTCAGCCAGGTCAGCAGCATCAGCATCTACCCTAAGAAGGTACTCCTGGTTATGCCTTCAGCCCCTACCAGATGATTTTAGAGGTAAGCTGGTAGATGCTCCTTTGGACAACTCAGCCCTATTTGAGCAAAGGTTGCAGACTTGTTCAAGTTCTTGCAACATTTAAAGCATCTATTGGTATTCCCAATTCCAAAGTTTCAAAGAAATTATCCTTCAAAAACTGAGTTCATCAGGAAGCACTCACGGCCTGATGTCCTTCATGGATGCATCTGCAGTCATAACAACTGGGTTGTCCTGTCGTCAGGCAGCCCTTCAGTCGGCCGGATTCCAAAGTCCGGGTCCGGCTTCGGCTGATGTCGCACTTCACCCGACGTCATCTCTGTTGGTCTTCGGGTATAAAGGCATCAGCCGACGCCATTTTCCTCAGTCTTTCTTGCCGCGTGGCGCCCGAAGCAGAAGCTGTTCGCAAGTGCCGGTCGGTCGGATCCAGAGATTACTTCTACCGAATACTACTTCGAAGACTTCTAAAGCTAAGTACCCCGTTGGGGAACCTTTCTTGCCTCAGCCGATGTCAGAAAAAGTTAATAATTGTTTAACCTGTGGGAAACAAATACCTCATAAAGATTTCCACTCTCATTGCCTGCCTTGTTTAGGCCCAGCCCACGTAGCAGCCTGTTCGCCTGTGCTTCCTTCAACCGGCCGAGCGCTTAGGCGTCGGTCGGAGTTTGCAGAACAGTTTTTCGGTTCTGATTTTGCGTACATTATGCCGTCGGGTCCTCCGACTTCCCAATCTGCCAAAAAACGCAAAGATAAAGACCGACACTCGCGGTCCGCGGTTTCGGCCGAAACCACGGTTAAGCAAGCCGCGAGTGTCTCGGTTTCGGCCGAAACTGAGAAAACTGCTCAAAGTACAGCTGAATCTATCTCTACAACTGAGGCCCCTGCTACCACTCTTGAATCGGCCTCAGAAATTTTATCCACTACGGTGGTTGCCACTGATTTATCAGACACCATTCCCTTGGATGTCTCTACCCCAGCACGTGGTGCAGCTAGGCCTCCAACAGCCATGTCCATTAAGGCCTTCGCCAGGGCTAAAGCAGCCAAGACTACTAAAACAGTGCCTGTTAAACCCCCCACTACCAGGCCCTCTTCTAGTTCTCAAATGCTTACTTTGGCAGAAGATTTAATTTCATTAATCAGAGGATCTCAACCTCACCCAGACAGGGCCTCTCAGCCCCAGAGAAGAGACCTAGGGCAGAGCCCCTGAGCCAGTGTCCTCTGATGATTCTGCTGATGAATCAGACATAACTGACCAGCCAGAGGCTCCTTTCTCCAATTTTGAAGATTCTGATGCTGAAGATTCCATTCCAGCTGCTTCCCCACCAGAAGAATTCTCCTTTGGAGAAACCTTACATGCCATGCGAGAGCAGTTCCAATGGCAGCAACAGGATTTTCAGACTCCAGAAAAGACTTAGGACCTTTCTGCACCTTCCACAGCACAGGCCCTTAGCTATACCTCCTGTTCTCTCTGTGGTGGATGATGCTTTCAATGATGTTTGCTCCTCTCCAGATTCTTTACCCCCAGCCCCTGCCAAACCAGACAGATTTTACAGGGTGCCAGATACTCATCACCACCTTTACAAGGCCCCACTTGCAGACCCAGAAACTATATCCCAGGGTCCCAAGGCAGTAGCAGCGACCATAGCTAAAACCCTATTCCTTCTGAAAGGGAAGCAAGGTCATTAGACAGATGGGGTAAAAGGTCTACACTTCAGCTACTCTCTCAGCTAGAGCTTTAAACTGTCAGTTTCACATGATACAATACCAAGAGTTTATGCTTGATCAATTAACTAAAAAGCTAACCACTGATGAATCTCTTGATAAGAAATATGTATTAGAAATGGTAAATAACATACAACAGGTTAGTAACCATTCCTTAAAATGTGGCTATGATGCACTGGAGGCTTCATTTAGATCAGCCATGACTGGCACAGTGATAAGAAGGCATGCATGGCTAAAAGCAAGCTTTACCGGATCATGTTAAAGCTAAGTTGCTAGATGCTCCTATGGATAAGACAAGTTTGTTTGGTACACCTGCCCAGCAGGTTATGAAGAAAATGGAAGAAAAGGCAAAATCTGTCCAAACGGTTAAAGATTTCTTGCAGGTACAACCCCCAAGGTTTAGCAGGAACTGGCCTGCCAAAAATTGGTCCTTTCCTGACTCCACAAGATCTCAAAGGGGCAGGAACAGACGTTCCAGAGGCAGAAACCAATCTAGAGGAGGTGCCTACAGAGGACGACAGTGGCAAGGTAACAACAGAGGCACAGACACAACCTCTGCCACTACATCAACACAACCACAGTGACTTAACCCTAAATCCGCCTACCAGGGAACAAATAGCAGCTCCTTTAGGCGGAAAGTTAACCTTATTTTCAAAGAACTGGCACTACATAACAAAGACAAGTGGATTCTACAAACCATAGATCAAGGCTACGGTTCCACTTCCACACTTTACCAGTCAAAAGAGGAATGCCAAATCTACCTCCAAATCAAAAAACAGAGGCTCTACAACAGATAATGGAGTTAGCAAACATGAGAGCTGTGGAAAGAGTGCCAACAGCAGAGCAAGGAAAGGGGTTCTACTCCAGACTATTCCTAGTTCCAAGAAAGGAAAAAAGTTGGAGACCAATTCTCGACCTGTCCACCTTAAATACATACATCATTGTCCCGAAATTCAAGATGCTGACCTTTCAGCAACTTCTTCCCATGCTGGGCAAGGAGTGTTGGCTGGTAACTCTAGATCTCAAGGAGGCATACCTGCACGTCCCCATTCGACCAATCTGCAGAAGATACCTCAGATTTCTTGCAGGATCAGAGCACTATCAATTCTCAGCATTGCCCTTTGGCTTATCTACTGCGCCCAGAGTATTCACAAAATGCCTGGCATCAGTAATCGCCCATTGCAGACTACAGGGAATTCAAATTTACCCATACCTGGACGACTGCTTACTACAAGGGGACAACAAAAGCAAGCTGACAACAGATTTACAAAGGGTCATTTACTTGCTACAAGCACTGGGATACACAGTCAATTTACAAAAGGCAAGGCTGATACCATCCCAAACAAGGACCTTCTTGGGCGCGGAATTGGACACAGTGAAACAAATGGCATTCCTAACTACAGAAAAACAAAAAGAACTCCCTCTTTACTTCTTGGCACTAACAAAACTGAACAAGATAACAGCAAGGAAAGTACTCCAGGCCTTGGGCTTCATGGCATCATGCATAATTTTGGTCCCATTTGCCAGACTACATATGAGAAAACTACAGTGGTACCTAAAGAATTTATGGTCCCAACACAGACACAGCCTGGAAACAGAAATCCCACTAATTCCATGCTTAAAACAGGAGCTCCTATGGTGGGCTCAGGCATGCCAGTCAAACCCAGGCCTACCCTTTCGCAGATGTCAAGCAAGCCAGACCATCGCAACAGACGCTTCAGACCTAGGATGGGGGGCCCACATGCTGGACAAATGCGTGCAAGGACTCTGGACACAGGATCAACTTCACCTGCACATCAACCTAAAAGAAATGCTGGCAGTAAAACTGGCAATCCAAAAGTTCAAACCATTTCTCAAAGAGGGCCAGTTGATGATAAGGACAGACAACACCACAGTCATGTGGTACATCAACAAACAGGGAGGCACTCATTCATACCCCCTATGCAGAATGACTTTGGAGCTGTGGACCCTGGCACTCAGCTACAACATCCAGTTACAGGCAATATTTGTACCGGAAAAGAAAATACTCTAGCAGACATACTAAGCAGAACCACTTCGGATGCCCACGAATGGAAGCTGCACCCGGACATCTTCAAAACCATCTCAAAGAAATGGGGAATGCCTCAGATAGATCTATTCGCATCGCCTCTCAATCACCAGCTCAAAAAATTCTGCACAAGGACATTCCACCCACTAGCATGGAAAGTGGATTCGCTCTCCTTCAGCTGGAAAGGCCTAACAGCATATGCATTCCCACCTCTTCCCTTGATACACAAAGTACTACTAAAAATCAAGGAGGAACGTCCAAGGATAATCCTGATAGCTCCAAACTGGCCAAGACAACACTGGTACCCACTACTGAGGAGCATGTCTCGGAACAATATGTGGCCAATTCCCTGATGCCTTTGATGTTAACTCAGAACAACTACAGCATCATGCATCCAAACCTAAAAACGTTACAACTGACTGCATGGAACATCACATAGCAGCAGCTAACACAGAGCTTTCCCAAAGAGTTAAAGACATTATTCTTGAAGCACGCAGACCTTCAACAAGAAGGAACTATGCTGGAAAATGGAAAAGGTTTGTCATTTGGAGTACTGAAAGAGGAAAAGATGTGTCAAACATAGATATGCCTAACATTCTGGAGTACCTGGCCGAACTTCTTCATTCAGGCCTGTCCTACTCCTCCATCAAGATACATGCATCAGCTATTTCAGCAGAATACAGCTTTGATCCACCTGTTTTTTCGCACCCTTTGCTCAGGCAGTTTCTCAGAGGAATCAAGAATGTAAAACCTCCAAGGAAGCCACCATTACCAGCTTGGGACTTAAACTTTGTGCTAGAAAAGTTGACACTATCACCCTTTGAACCAGCAGCAACAGCAGACCTACAACACCTGTCATGGAAAACTGCTTTCCTACTGGCAATTACTTCAGCAAGGAGGGTTTCAGAACTACAGGCCTTAATGGCGGTACAACCCTTCCTAATCTTCCACCAAGATGGAGTGTCCATGAGGACTAATCCTACATTTATGCCTAAGGTGGTATCCAGAGTGTCTTTAAACCAGGCAATCCACCTACCTACCTTCTTTCCCAACCCACAAAACAGAGGGGAAAGAATACTTCATACCTTGGATGTACATAGACAGCTACGCTACTACTTGGACAGAACAAAAAATAGCAGAAAGACTGACCAACTTTTCGTAGCTTATGCAACAGGAAGGGAAGGAAAAGCTATTTCCAAACAGACAATCTCCAAATGGATAGGAAATTGCATACGATTCTGTTACTCCTTCCATGGAAAACCAATTCCACAGAACATAAGACCTCATTCTACAAGGGCAACAGCCACTACCACAGCCTTCTTACGAGTGGCAACCAAAGACATTATTGAGGCGGCTACTTGGACCTCCGTGCATACATTTGCCAAGCATTACAATTTGCCTCTATATTCCAGATCCCGAGCAGGGTTTGCCACTGCTGTACTGCAAGGGATCCTAAACACACCATAATTTACCTTTATCCTCCTCCCCTAGTTGGCTATGGTATTCTACCCAGTTGTTATGACTGCAGATGCATCCATGAAGGACATAGTACAGTTTTGTACCTACCATAAATGTAGATGTCCGAACTGGATAGCATCTGCAGTCAGGATTACCCTCCCTCCTTCCCCTCTGTGGTACTCCTAGGGTGTTTACCCTCCTAATAGCTAGCTGGTCGGGGGGAGTCTTTTATGGTGTATTTGTTTGTATATATGTACATACATGCTTATGTTTGTGTTTACCTCTATCTGTTTGGAAACATTGGCATCTATCCAAAATTTTAGCCTTCAAGAGGGCTACTGGCATCTGGGGCAAGAAACACTGAGGAAAATGGCGTCGGCTGATGCCTTTATACCCGAAGACCAACAGAGATGACGTCGGGTGAAGTGCGACATCAGCCGAAGCCGGACCCGGACTTTGGAATCCGGCCAACTGAAGGGCTGCCTGACGACAGGACAACCCAGTTGTTATGACTGCAGATGCTATCCAGTTCGGACATCTACATTTATGGTAGGTACAAAACTGTACTTTCCCTCCTCTAGGCCTAGGAAAACCACCAGGAAGCAATCCACTCCTGCTAGAGCCATACCATCTACCAGCCAGAAGACGCCCTTTCAAGACAGGGCAGGTAGCATGTGACTACCTGCCAACCTTGAAACCCCCACCCCCACCCTCTGTCCCTCTCTACTTACGTCTCTCACTGTCTCCAAGTGTGGAGACTCATCACTTCAGACAAGTGGGTTCTTACAGTAATAGAACCACCGGTACTTCATGACTTAGATCATTCCACCAAAGAGAAAGGGAATTCCCCAGCCCACAAAGAACAATTTCCCCTCTTAAAACCAGTTCTAGACAACCTTATGGCTCAAGGTACCATCCAGCTGGTCCCACAGTCTGCTATGGGAAAAAGGGTTTTACTCCAGGATTTTTCTAGTTCCAAGAAAAGCCGGACCCTGGAGGCCAATTCTAGACTTCTCACATCTGAACCTCTTCCTTCATGTACCCACTTTCAGGATGCTTATATTGCCAACTTTCTTCCCGTTCATCCTCCCTCAAGGGCTCATGGCCACCTTGGACATCAAGGATGCCCATCTCCACATCCCTATAAGGCCCAGCTTCAGGAGTTACCAAAGGTTCTCAGTGGCCACCTCTCACTTTCAGTTCTCTGCCTTGCCCTTAGGGCTTTCCACTGTACCCAGAGTCTTCACCAAATGTCTGGCACCAGTGATTGCCTTCTGCAGGACACAAGGGATCCAAATATTCTCATATTTAGATGGCATGCTCATTCAGACAGGCTGCAAACAGTCCTTCCTGCCACACTTACAAAAAAAACATTGCACTCCTACAGTCCTTAGGGTTTCAGATCAAATACCCAAAATCTCAACTGGAACCTGCACAAAACATAGTCTTCCTGGGGTGCAGGATTCGAACAGACATCATGAAAGCCTACCTTCCTCCTCAAAAGGTGGAAAGCTTGACACATTACCTGCTTTTGGTTCTTCACACCAAAGAAATGACACACAGTGAAATGGAAAAATGATTCCTCCACCTTCTTGCCAGTAAGTATTGGCATTCTCAGAAGGATCTTTACTAGGTTCCATACATTTCAGCATATTAATCAGTGTACTCTATAGTGCTATAAAAACTGTTACCCTAGATCAACCCATTTATGATTGAACGTTAATCTGCTCTGTCAAATCTCTATCTAAACTTCAAGACATTCCACAACAATCCTTGTTGATTGAAACATGGATGTATAATTTGCAAATACTTCTGAATCCTAAAATAAATAAATTACTGCTAAAACATATCTCTGCCAAAACAACTATATTCATTATTGTCTCTGCCAAAAACCCCATGATAGAACAAGTAAACCACACAAAATTACTGGGTGTCATCATAGATGGCCAGTTGAAATTCAACTACCATGCAACACACATGGTTATAAAAAATAATCAAAAACTAGGTACATTATACAGATTAAACATCTGAATGGAGAGATGGGCAAGCAAACGAGAGTAGTATTGCTGGAACTGAATTGATCCTCAAGTCTTGGTGAGTCCCTTCAAGAGGTGGACCCTGTTTTTACAAAATCTCACCAAGGTGACACTGATATATAGACTGTATTTTATATAGCATATACTATGGGCAAAAGTAGGTTAAAAAATAAAAAAAGACAGCCGGGCGGATAAAAAAGTGCCCAGTCCTGGTAGGCGCAGTGGTGCTAGGACTGGAAGAAATGATCATGTAGAATCCTCAAGAGAAGGAAACATTCCTACAGTGGGGTTAGGCCAGACTCGGGGAGGATGTCCCCCTTGTTGTAGAAGGAAGTACTAGTTCACAAAAATCACAAACACTGATAGGCCAAAAAAGAGCCATAAAGATGATAGACTGGACTATTGAGGATAAGAATGAAATTATGCACCGTTATAATAAAATGGTTGAAGAACTAAAAGCACAAAGGCTAAACACTTTTTATTAAAACATTCAGTAACAGTAAACTCTTTTCGTCCTAAACTCATGACTTCATCAGACTGAATGAAAATAAGCAGACACCCCCTGTATAACAATTAAATGATCACATGATTTGATCAATGCCTAAGATTCTTCCTTTTTAAATAAATGTTGAAGTTTTCTTTGTCATTCAGTCCTCTTCACGGATAACAAGCATCAAGCCATAACTGCAGCAAATATTCTTTCCAATCTAGCTCATCTTCAGCAATAAAAGTCATTTCATAATTTTTAATTTGCTCTAAAACAACAACTTTAAAACTTCCAATACATTTACCAGAATTATAATGTTTACTTAATGCATTTCTTTCATCTTTGACATTAATCGCATGCCGATGCTCATAAATTTTTTTATTCTCTAGTGGTTTCACCTACATAAAATGCTTCACACATTGAACAAATAATAAGGTAAACCACAAACCTAAACTCACAGGAATGTCTGCCTTTAATCCTAATATTTGTATTTCTAATTTTAAGATGTGAAGTTGTTCTATCTCGCCGTTCGCTCCGAGTCAGCACCTACTGCAAAACTTGAGGATTTCAAGCAGCTCGAGGCCAAGTCCCCATCCCATGATGCATCCTGAGTTACCTCAGATCTAGTTTGCCACTGCAACTGATCGGAGGTTCTTGCTAGCTCGGGCCAGTAAAAACTTTAATATCTTTATATTTACTAAAATTGTTGCTAGTTTACTATTTAAATACTTGGATATTTAGATTAGATAAGCTCCTAAAGCTTTAGCTGTAGTGTTCCCTTCCCTGTGTGCTTTCATTATATATTTGGTCTCGTTTTTTCATAGGCCTATTTAAACTTCTGTTTCAATTTTCTGACTAAAAAGTTGTTATTCTGTGACCCTTTTGGTCACATATGTTATTAGTATAATATTGTGTGTTTCTTAGTGCCTTTTCAGTGACCTTTTGTCACTTTTTTCCTAAAGAATATTTCATAATTATTAGTCTTAGGTGTGTGCATATATTACGCTTGTGTGTTATTTAGAAGGTTTGTTAGTAGTTATAGTTAGCCTTGGTTTTAAAGGTGTGTGTGTGTGTGTGTCTGTGTTTGTGTCTGTGTGTTTACAGTTGGCCTGCTTTTTATTAGAAGGCTTATCAGTACTTTTAGTTAGCCTTAGTTTGAAAGGCGCTTGTGTGTGTGTCTGTGATTATAATTAGCCTGTTTTTTGTTAGAAGGCTGTTCTATATTTGCTGTTGTTGGGTGTGTCCATTTTTCTTATGGCTGATGACAAAGACAAACACCCTAAGTAAGAGTTTAAAAAATGCCCTAAATGTGGGCTGAAGATGTTGGTTACAGACTGCCATGTGAATTGTGCATACTGCTTGGGTGACTTCCACTTACAACAGACATGTGCTATATGTCATTCCTTTTCCTCTAGAGTTTTCCAAGAGAGAGAAAAAGGAAGCTTATAGATAGGAGTTTGTTGAAACCTTCCTTTCAGGAGGCTTTGAGTGACCAGGATGGATGTAGTAAGTCCTCCAAGACTTCTGGAGAATCAAAAAAATCTAGAGAGTCTGTGACATCGGCTCCACAGGTCTCGGAGCTGACTGTCTTCTCCTTTCGGAGCTGGTCCCCAGTCTTGGAACCGATATCCGAAAATCCTAGATCGCCTATTCTCCAGTCGGTACCATCAGTCCGATCATCTCGATATTCTGTGAGCCTGTCTGATTTGGATGTGGATCGGGTAGTACAGAAGCTTTTACAGGCAACCGGCCTTTGCCAAATTATTGGCTCCGACCCACGCGGCTTTGGAGCCTAAGACCCTTATGCCGGCTGTATCTATTCCTCCTCCGAGCCATACCGTTCCATCGGAGCCGGAGGAGTCGGACGTGCTGATTGTGGAGCCTTCAGAGCCGGACCTGCTGATTGTGGAGCCTTCGGAGCCAACGCCTGCTCCAGTGTCTTTGGCTCCATTTACTCTGATGTCCTTGGCGCCGATCAAGGATTCTAGGTCGGGTCGGGGGAGGATAGTTGAACTGACTTGTCGGTTCCAACTTTGCCTCTCGGGGCTTCAGCTCAGATGAGCTCTGCTCCTACCTCTGGCTCGGAGCCCACTGTCCTGGTGCCGGGGGTATTGATGGCTTCCTCGGATCTCTCAGTCCTTTCGCATCGGAGCAGAGGTGCTTTTGAAGACATGGGGAGAGTAATCTTACCCCAGACATCCTCAACTTCGGGTCTGGCTTCTTCATCCCGTAAAGCGCCTGTGTTTGCTTCTGCCTCACAGATCCTTGCTAAACGCAGAGACCCAGAGCCTCAGGAAGCCCCATTGGGTGGCCCATGCTCTTCCAAGACCTCCCCAGAAGCTCCCACTGATGAGGTTCCCAGGAACAGTGTGTGTAAGAGGAAACACTTGGACTCCCCTCAGGAGTCATTAACATATGACACTGACTTGGATGAATCAGAAGGGTCCTCATGGTCCCCCTCTGAGGATATCTCATTTGCTGAGGTACTGGAAATCCTTAGGCAGGGGGGTGACTGGTAGTCCACCCACCCTACTGAGGACGCATCAGTTCTCCTGAACGCTTTCGGGTCTCAGCCCTCCACCTCTTGGGTGTCTCCACCCTTCGATGAGCTGATGCAGCTGGTCTCATGAAGGGCGTGGAAGTCTCCGGATACTATGAAGCCTGTCCCTAGGAGGCCTAATAAGTTCATTTCTGCCCCCCTAGATAAAGCTTTCTTGACAAAAGGTGTGCCAGTTGATGCCATGGTGGTGGCGGCACCCACCAAAAAAGAAATGTCTGTAACTTCCTCGCCTGTCCATCCTTCTAACAGAGACTCCAGGATCATGGATAGATATGGGAAGTGCATGTTTAGTTCAGCGACTTTTGCTCTTTGTTAGCTTAACTATTTAACCCATTTTACCAGACTACAAAGAGATCTCCTTAAAGAGCTGGAAGATACTCTTCAGGGTACAGTAGCTGCAGGAGCTACAGACAAAGTTGCCACCCAGCTTGCTACCCCCAGTTCTATAGTGAACTCATCCATGCGCCTAATTTCATATGCAGCTGATGGAACGAGTAGGGCAGCAGGTACAGGAGGTGCTCGTAGGAGACGCTCCTGGATGCACTTGTGTTCCTTCGCAGAGCCCTTCAAGTCATTCTTTGTGAATAACCCCCTTTGATGGCTCTTCCCTTTTCAGGCCTAAAGTCAAGGAAACCTTAACCAGGTGTGAGCAGGATAGAAAGATTCTGTCTGCCGTCGGGGTCCATTTTTCTACCCCTACCAGACCCTACCCTAAGGGTCAAAGGGGAGGAAAAATGTGGTTCCGAAAAGCCCAAGGAGCTTTTCAGGACACACGTGGTGAACTTCCCTCCAGGGGCAGAGGGGGGGCAATAATGGCAGATGTCGCCCTCGTGGCAGAGGGGGGTCCGCAACACCAGGGTGACAGAGATCACTTCTTTGGGAAGCCCTACCAACGCTCCTGAAAGGAGGCCTGACAGTCCTGCTCTGGAGGCAGTTGGGGGTCGCTTATCTTTCTACCCAGATGCCTGGCTGAAAATAACAAATGACAACTAGGCACAAAGTATCCTTTCCAGAGGATACTTCATCCCTTTCGCCACACCCCCTCCACCATCAAGGAAAATCCCAGACATCCCACCCAGTTACAGGGAACAAGCAACAGTAGAGGTCCAGACGTTGCTAAGAAAAGGAGTCATCCAACCAGTCCCAGCAGAGCAGACAGGATCCGGAACTTACTCATGATTCTTTTTAGTCCCAAAAAAGACAGGGGACTGTTGACCTATATTGGACCTCAGCAGACTAAACAAATCTGTAAAGAAAGAGAAGTTTTGGATGGTCACGCTTCAGTCAATACTTCCCTTCTTAGGGAAAGACAATTGGATGTGCTCGATAGATCTCCAGGATGCGTACTACCACATAAAAATGGCCAGACCATCTAGAGATCATCTGCGCTTCCGACTGGGAGCCAGTCATTACCAGTTTTGAGCCCTGCCCTGTGGTCGCACTACAGCCCCCAGAGTGCTTACCAAATGCATGGCAGTAGTCATGGCTCACCTGAGATGTTTAGGATTCCACGTGTTTCTGTATCTAGACGATTGGCTCCTTACCGCCACCACCAGGCATCATATCATTCAGGCCAGGGAGTCCACTCTGTCACTCTGCAATCAGCTGGGCATTGCAGTAAGCTCAGAAAAATCTGCATTGTTGCCATCGCAGCATATCGTCTGTATCGGAGCAGAACTGGACACCACTACCACACTAAGTCTTTCAGTAGAAAGAGTCTTACTTCTCCATCAGCATGTCCGCATTCTAATATCCAAAAACAAAGCACCAGCATCAGAAGTTCTGAAATTGTTAGGTATGATGGCAGCAGCAATTCTAGCCATACCACTAGGTCCTATGCACATGCGGATACTACAATGGCTGTTGTTCACTCAATGGTCTTACCAAGAGCTTCCCATGTCTCGCATGATAATGATCACAAATTCCTGCAAAAAGTATCTTCAGTGGTGGTCGAACTCATTTCATGTTACGATAGGACGCCTATTTGTGCTACCCCTTCCAGCGGCCACAGTGACCACAGACGCTTCCCTGATAGGGTGTGGGGGGGCATTTTCAGGGAAAGACAGCTCAAGGCACATGGACCGATCAAGAGACACATCTGTATATCAATGTCCTAGAGATGAGAGCAGTACTTTTGGTGTTACAGTACTTCCAGGACTGTCTTCCTCTGGGTACAATTGCGAGTCAGACGGACATGTCATTGGCCTGGTATTTGAACAAACAAGGAGGAACCAGATCTTACTCCCTTTGTCGCGAGGCCCTCAGAGTATGGCAGTGGGCTATTTCCACCCAGCTCTTTCTGTTAGCAATGCACATCCCGGGGAAATCCAGCGTGATAGCAGACAAGTTGAGCAGAGCAATTTTGTTGCCCCACAAGTGGTCCTTCAAGATGGAAATAGTGGACAGGATATTCCCCAGGTGGGGCCAGCCTTGATAAGACCTTTTTGCCAGTCACATGAACACCAAATGCAGAAGCTTCTTTGCCCTAACTCCCCTTCCGGGAGAAGCCCCAAGGGACGCAGTCGTTCCCAATTGGCCTCCAGGTCTCCTCTATGCATTCCCACCAATCCCGTTGATACTCAAGGTATTACAGAAACTCAAAGTCCTGGGAAGGACCATCATTCTAATAGCTCCCTGTTGGCCTCATCAGATTTGATTCCCCTTCCTTCAACTTCATCTTTTGGAGGACCCCTGGATTCTGGACCCAGTTCCAGACCTTCTGATTCACTCGTCGGGGGAACTTCATCCCTCTCTGCAGTCCCTGAAGCTGACAGCCTGGCTGCTCCAATTCACATCATAGCCAGGTTCCATAACCTTTCCAGTGAGATGAAGCAAATTCTCCATCTCATAAATCCTCTACAAGGAAGCTGTACCTCAGCAAATGGAAAACATTTTCTATATGGGCCTCTAAAAACAATATTGATCCTTACCAAGCCCGTATGGCCTCTGTTCTATATTTCTTAACCATGATACATATTCAATAAAGGAGCTACACCAGCAACAGTCCATGTTCAACTAGCTGCCATTTCTAACTTTCGTCTGGGATTTGAAGGACTGAATATTATGTCACACAAATTGCCCTAAGCCTTTCTCAAGGGGACCTCTCATATTAAACCACCTGTGAAATGTCCCTATTCCCCATGGAATCTAAATTGTATGCTTTCCCATATAATTCTTTCGCCATTTGAACCAGCTTCTTCATATGACCTCAAAGTTTTGTCATGGAAAACCATCTTTTTAGTGGCTATTACTTCTGCCCGCAGAGTGTCAGAGCTTCAGGCCTTATCCATTAAGCCTCCTTATTTGATTTTCCATGCTGACAGAGTCTCACTTCAAACAAACCCCTCTTTCTTACCCAAAGTTTGCACTGAAACTAATCTCAACCAAATTATTGATTTGCCAGTTTTCTTCCCCAACCATTCCAATAATTTCGAGTACATGCTGCAGAAACTTGTTGTTCACAGACAGCTCAGATTTTATTTGGATAGAATAAAAGATTTCAGGAAATCAGACCAGCCTTTTGTTTCATTCTTAGATTCCAGGGGGAGTATGCCAGTGGCCAAAACAACTCTTTCTAAATCGTTTTCTGATTGTATCACCTTTGTTTATTCAGTTGCCAATATGCCTTTGCAGCATAAAATTAAAGCTCACTCAACCAGGGCAGTTTCTTCATCATCTGCTTTTCCTGCCAGACTTCCTATTGATAACATTTGCGCAGCAGCCACTTGGTCAAAATCTCATACCTTTATCACTTATTACAGAGTTGATAGGGCCTCTAGGGGCAGGGCCTCCTTTGGATCCACGGTCCTGAGAAATATACTCCCGTGAGCCACCCGAGGTTGATGGTGCTAGGGACGCTACCCTTCATTAAAAATGAATGGCAAGATAGAGCAACTTCACATAAAGAAGTTGTGCACTTACCATAACTTTCCATGTGAGTTGTTCATCTTGCCATCATTCTTACGTCCCTCCCTTACCCACTCCTGGGCTTTCAGAAGACCGAGATGCTAGATTCTTCCTGGTCACTCAACCCTTCTATTCTTTCTCTCTTATGGAGTTATAGAATGACATATGGTATTATTTTACGCAGCAAACAAGATGGTAACTCAGGGTACATCATGGGACGGGGACGTGGCCTCGAGCTGCTTGAAATCCTCGAGCTTTGCAGTAGGTGCCGACTCGGAGCCAAGGGATCGGCTCCGAACCCATCAGTAAAGAATGAAGGCGAGATGAACAACTCACATGGAACACTATGGTAAGTACATAACTTCTTTTTCTGTAATACCAGTAAACAAGTAGCTACAGAAATGGCAATTGAAACATTTGAATATTCCTGGTGTACTTATCGTTTTGGAAGATGCACACAGCTTTGATTGAAAATAATTCTTGAAACGTTTGCCCTTTAAGTACATGGCAGGCTTTGTCTGTCAAAGTTACATTCAGTAAATTAATTATCTTGAAACTGATATTCAACATACCTGCCATCTCCTCTGTCCCTTTTTGCACGGTTGTCACTTCTGGTTTTGATTGCTCCTAGTATTATCTTTCTACAGCATTTTGAATTGTGCTCTGCTCTTAGGAGCTGCAATTTGTCCCCACGAACGTTTCCCAGTTCCTGAGTTTTGATTTACATCTGCCTGTTGAAAAACCTGAGCTTTGCCTCTATTATTCACTTTAGAATTAATTAGAACCTGTGGGCAAAGTATTTTCTCTTTTTTGAGCTAAATGCTCTGGTCGTCTTACTTCCACTCCAGCCATATTCTTAGAGGGTGGCTGTGTTCCTTCAGGAGAAACCTGATTTGCTGGAAGCTCAGAATCATTTGAACCTGCTTTTAAATGAGCAAAGCCATTCTCATAAGCATTTGCATCCCATTGGAACGTCTTACTTTTGCATTTTTTTTAAGAATATCATTCTCTTTAGTCAACTTGTCTTGTAAGAGACAAAACTTACTCTCAGAGTAATCACTGGAAAGGTTGTCTTTTAAACTAAATACTCAAACAAATCTTCTCATTTAAAAATTCTATCTTGGTTTCATTGAGCTCAGTTAGAAGCTCGAGATACGTTTGAACAGTTTCCTGATTTAAATCAACCCACTGGTGTACAAATTCAGCAGGTTAATTGTCACCAGTGAGCATTATGGTAACTGAGCCCTCTTGGCACCTTTTGATTTAGTAAACAGTTTTTGAAATAAATAACATCCCAGTGGAGCCTCTTTAACTTAAGCAGATTTTTTTCAAGTTCTTTAAAAGAGTCAATGATATTTGAAGCAGCACCATTCACATTTACTGCTTCTCTTGTACTAAACGGATTCATAGGAGAAGCAAGAAAACCAGAAAACACATCATCAGACCTTACAGGAACAGAACGCTCTTCCAAATTAGAGCCGATTCTGGAAACTCCTGCTCTGCTGATACAGCCTTCTTGAGTAGGTACTGTAGAACCACCAGGAGTATCATGCAAGGTAAAACCAGATGGAATAATCATAAAACTCAAATTTCTTTGACTGTCCATAATTAATCTGTCCAAAACACGAATAACACAAATAAAAATGGATAAAACACAAGCCATGAAAATAATTAAAAATATATATAATAAAATGGCTGAAGAAGTGAAAGCACAAAGGCTAAAAACTTTTTATTAAAACATTCAGTAACAGTAAGCACTTTTGTTCTAAACTCATGACTGAATGAAACTAAGCACAGACACCCCTTATATAAAAATTAAAAGATCACATGATTTAATCAGTGCATCAGATTCTTCCTTTTTAAATAAATTTTGAAGTTTTCTTTGTCATTCAGTCCTGGCGGATAACAAGAATCAAGCCTTAACTGCCACAAATATTCTTTCCAGTCTAACTCATCTTCAGCAGTAAAGGTCATTTCATGTTTTAATTTGCTCTAAAACAACAACTTTAAAACTTCCAATACAATTACCAGAATTATTAATGTTTACTTAACACATTTCTTTCATCTTTTACATTAATCACATGCTGTTGCTCATAAATTCTTTTATTCAACTCTCTAGTGGTTCTACCCACATAAAATGTTTCACACGTTTAACAAATAATAAGGTAAACCACAAACTTAGGATCACAGGAATACCTGTCTTTAATCTTAATATTTGCATTTATAATTTTAAGATCTGTAATATCAGTAAACAAGTAACTACAGAAATGGCAATTGAAACATTTGAACATTCCTGGGTGACTTATCGTTTTGGAAGGTGGACACAGCTTTGATTGAAAATAATTCTTGAAACTTTTGCCCTTCTTGTAAACAAAAAAAAGGCTTCTCCCCAACAACTTTCTTAACATCAGGAAAGCTACTCAAAACTTTCCAGTTGTCATTAATAATAGTTCTAATCCTCTGCTCATCTATACCATTAGTTAATTGCATAGCAGTATTAAAAACATTACTCTTGTTTCTATTTGGTTTCACAGTATTATTTGTTACATACCATATTATTTTATTTGCTTCCACAGATTTGTCTTTAACTAACCTTTCAGGATAACCCCTATTGTACAGGCAGATAGAACAAGCTGTCCTCCGAATCACCCCCCAAAAGACTTGTTTTTAAGGGACACTCCTGCTGTCAAGAAGAAACATTTCCACTGGCAATCTCATGAGCCTGCCTCTCAGGAGAGACAGCTGGACATTCTGTGACTGGGGCCTCACAGGCCAGTAAGTCTGCTTGCAGGCCAAGAAGTCCTCTTCAGTGTTTTCCTTTGAGCTAAACTCCCAACTCCTGCCCCCAAAAGGCATGACCTGACCACTTTTATAGGGTACAGTCCTATACCAGACCCAAGCACAGACACCTGGGTGCAGTACTCTTCCTATTGATTGGGAAATCAGATTACTTGAGAAACTTGGGAACAAAGCAACCTTGTCCTGCAGGGCTTTGATTTGCCAGACCTTTATTTTGAAGTACTAGGAACTACAAGATACCTATGTAGGAGTGCAGGATGAAATATTGTGGGTTTTTATCTTCAATCAGGTGCAGATTTCTTATGTTAAAGCATGCCTTAAAATATGGCTATGATGCTGTGGATGTAACTTACAGGGCTTGGTTGTATGGGGTCAGTAATCAGGAAATCGGATACTTTCTTGGCTGAGGAACTCGGTTCCTGTTTGAGAATGTGAAAACACAACTCCATACTTACTTTTCTGAATCCCTTCCTACAACATTTTCAAAAGATTGTGGGAAAAAGCGAAAACCATGGACTCAGAAAATCACACTTTAGTTCTCATTCCAAAATGGGACAAAACCTACCCCCCTCCAAGCAAGGCCCTTGCTTACCAGACCAAGATTAAAGTAAAAAGCTGAAGGGTAAGGAAGTCACACAGAAGAGAAATAACAGCTAGAAGACAGAGAGGCTGGCCCCTCCCCAGCAGGGAGCAGCTGTGAATCTACCAGCCTTCTCCCTCTCATTCATTCCCCAACCTCCACTTACATTGTACCATGATAGCAGGCAGTTAGCCTCCATTTGCCAGTATTGGTCAGACATACCCACAAACTGTTGGATTCAAAAAATTATCATCAGATATTAAAAGCTTCACTTTCTGGTCAGACCATAAAAAAACAAAAAGAGGTCTATCATCAATCCCAAAAGACCAAGAATACCTCACTGGCTTTTGGCAGTCCTAGCAAAGATGTTAGTATAAGGAGACTGCAGTCTGCCCCTTTGGGACAGAAGACAAAAAACATTTCTATTCAAGCGTATTCCTCATACCTAGAAAGCATAGATCCTAGAGATCATATTAAATTTATGAAAACTAAATAATTTTCTAAAAATTGCTATGTACAAGATGCCATTGGTGCAGGCCTCACTACAATACTACTGTTCGACCGGCAGGCTTTCCTGATGAAAGTAGACCTCTCAAATATATGTATCTCCATATCATCAGTACCAAGGAACACAGGTAGTTACCTCAATGTTCATCGTGTTTCACTGTTGCAGTCATTACACTTGGGTTATCCTGCTGGCAGGCCATCCACAGTCGGCCCGAGTTCCAAAGTCTTGGTCTGGTGTCGGTTGCTGTCACCTCTTCCCTGACATCAGTGCGCCAGGGGTATAAAAGTTGCAACCAACGCCATTTTCTTCAGTCTTTCTTGCTGCGCGGTGCCCGAAGCAAAAGCGGTTTGCAAGTGCCGGTCGGCCGACTCCTGAGATTTTCAAAATTGAATTTCAGAATCGAAGTCTTCAATAAAGCTAAGTACCCCATTGGGGAAACTTTTTCTTGCTCCAGACCGATGTCAGTAAAAGTTAATAATTGTAATTCTTGTGGGAAGCAAATACCTCATAAGGACCTTCACTCTTACTGCATTCCTTGCCTAGGCCCTGACCACAACGTTACTAGTTGTCGGTTTTGTGCTAGATTCAATAAACGCACTATTAAACGTCGATTTGATTTTGCTTTACATTATTTTGGACGAAGGTTTAATTACATAATGCCGTCGGAACAACCGATGACTGGAATGTATAAAAAACACAAAGACAAAGAAAAAGACAGGCATCCGAGGTCCAAAACCGACGACGAAGCCTCTTCTAGGCCAGTTGCCGGTTCTCAATGAGGTGCTTTCGCAGCCCCTGACACCTGCTACCTCAGAGCCACAGGCCGTAACTGACAGCCACGTGGAGACACCGAGACCTGTGGAAACTCAAGGTATTGGGCCTACGGAAACTATACCCTCAGATGGGTCCGGAGCCACTGAGCAGGCACCAGCTTCTGAGGGTGTTTTCAGACCTTCACAGCTTCCAGTTAAAGCTACTACAGCAGCAAAGGCAAAGTCAAAAGCACCATTCAAGACAAGGAAACAAGTGCAGCATTCTCCAGAACAGTCATCCATGCCAAAGAAACAGATGCTTAAAATGGCAGAAGAACTTATTACTTTAATCAGGGGCTCCCATCCCCCTCCTGACAAAAGGCCTAGGCAAGACACTGATTATGACTCTTCTGATCAGGTTTCGATTTCCTCTGATTCTTCTTCTGATCTGGGCTATTCTCTCCCTCCCTATGAGGACTCTGATGCTGAAGAGTCCATTCCTTCAGCCTCATCGCCTGAGGATTACTCTTTTGGGGAAACCCTGCACACCATGAGGGAGCATTTCCATTGGGAGAGCCAGGATTACTCAGAATCCAAGAAAAGGCTCAGAGATTTGCTTTTATTGCCTCAGCACAGGCCCCTGGCTATCCCCCCTGTGCTTGATATTGTAGATGATGTTTTTTCTGAATCCAGTCTCTCTCCAGATTCTTTACCCCCTGCACCAGTAAAGCCAGACAGGTACTTACAGGGTCCCTGACTCTCATAAATTTCTTTACAAAAAAACCCCGCTGCAGACCCAGAAACTATTTCTAAGGGTCCTAAAGGGGTTAAAGCTTCCACTATCAAAAATCCTGTCCCCTCAGATAGGGATTCCAGAGCTGTGGACAGATGGGGGAAAAAAGTTTACACTTGCTACTTTAGCTGTAAGAGCTTTAAACTGTCTGTTTCACTTGCTTAAATATCAACAGTATCTCATGTCATTGTTAAAGCAGAAAATGGTTACAAATATAGAAAGTCCTGACAGTAAAGAAATGCAGGATTTATTGCATGCAGTTGAATAAGTGGGAAAGCAAACTCTGCAAGTGTGGTTTTGATTCATTAGAGGCTTCTTGTAGAGCTGCAGTTACAGGCTCAGTTATTCGAAGACATGCTTGGTTGAAAGAACAAAGTTTACCTGACCATGTAAAAGTAAAATTATTGGATGCTGCACTACAGCATGATACTTTGTTTGGTGTTAAGGCAGAAGAGGTGTTAAAGAAAATGGAGGATAAAGCAAAGTCAATGCAAACTGTGAAAGATTTCTTACAGGTTCAACCACCTAGATTTAGCAGAAACTGGCCTTCAAAAAATTGGTCCTTTCCAGTGTCAGACGGACCACAAAGAGGCAGATGCAGACACCCAAGAGGCAGATCTCAGCCTCAAGGCTCCTACAGACCTAAACAATGGGGTGCTTCAGCCCCCAAAGGAGGAGAAGACAAATCACAACCTTATAGGAAACAGTCGCAATGACTTCCCTCTACAAATGCCAAGCTCTTACCAGTTGACAGCACCCCTAGGGGGAAAGCTAGCACTTTTCTCAAAAAATTGGCACTTGATCACCCAAGACCAATGGGTGCTTAATGTAGTTTCTCAGGGGTGCAGGTTCCACTTCCACACACTTCCAAAACCAAAAGGTATGCCAAACCTGCCACAAAACCAATGGGCAGAGGCACAAAAACAGATTGCTGCTCTTATGGATATGGGAGCTATTCAAAAAGTTCCACAAGAAGAACCGGGCCAAGGATTTTACTCACGACTTTTCTTAGTACCCAGAAAAGACAAAGCCTGGCGACCAATACTGGACCTGTCAATCCTAAATACTTTCCTGGATGTTCCAAAATTCAAAATGTTAACACTACAACAACTTCTGCCCATGCTGGGCAAGGAGGCTTGGCTAGTTACTTTGGATCTCAAGGAGGCATACCTGCACGTCCCAATCAGACAATCGTGCAGCAGGTACCTCAGATTTATAGCAGGCTCAATGCATTACCAATTCTCTGCACTGCACTTTGGCTTATCTACTGCGCCCAGGGTCTTCACAAAATGCCTGGCACCAGTAATTGCATTTTGCAGACTAAAAGGAATTCAAATATATCCCTACTTGGATGACTGCCTTATTCAAGCAGAGAGCAAGGACATTCTTCTAAAGCACCTGGCGTTTGTAAAAAGATTGCTGATTTGCCTAGGGTACACAGTAAACGAAAATAAATCGAAACTAGTGCCCTCTCAAGAGATAATATTCCTGGGTGCAAGCTTAAATACAACTGCCCAGATGGCCAGACAAACAAAGGCAACTGACTCATTACTTTCAAATGATGGCAACAAAGACCCAGCTCCCTGGAAGAAAATTTCTGCAGGCCCTGGGTTTCATTGCATCTTGCATTCTACTAATTCCATATGCAAAACTGCATATGAGGAAACTACAATGGTATCTAAAAAGTGTTTGGACTCAGCATTGTCACAGCCTAGAGACAATCATAACCTTGATTCCCTGCCTACAACAGGAGTTTTGATGGTGGTCCCAGGCCTGTCACCACAAGAAGGGACAGCCTTTCACCTTACCTACAGCCAGGCAGACAGTAACAACGGATGCATCGGATTATGCCTGGGGAGCACATATGGCAGGAAAATGTATTCAGGGCACGTGGCCCAAGGAACAAATGCATCTAGACATCAATCAAAAAGAGATGCTAGCTGTACAGAATGCCCTGACAGCTTTCAAGGACCTAATAAATCCAGGACAACTATTAATAAAGATGGACAATACCACAGTTACGTGGTACATAAAGAAGCAAGGGGGCACACATTCCTATCCCCTATGCAGACAAGCCATGACTTTGTGGAACACAGCACTGACCTACCAGGTACATCTGCAAGCGCAATTCCTGCCAGGAACAAAAAATACACTGGCAGACGAACTAAGCAGAAATCTCATGGATCCTCACGAATGGAAGCTAAATCCACAAGTGTTCAACATGATAACAAGGGAATGGGAACGCCCAGACATAGATCTTTTTGCCTCCCCTCACAATTACCAAATACAGAAATTTTGCACAAGGACTTATCACTCTCAAGCATGGAAAGTGGATGCTCTGTCATTCAGCTGGAAAAACCTGACAGTCTATGCCTTCTCTCCGATGCCTCTTCTCACCAAGGTGCTTCTAAAAGTCAGACAAGAGAGGCCAAAAATGATCCTGATTGCACCAGACTGGCCACGCCAGCACTGGTACCCAATCCTAAAGACTGTCCCAAGGCCCACCTTGGCCTTTACCTCAAATCCCTCATCTTCTGACACAGCAAAACAATCAGATTCTGCACAGTCAACTCAGAACCTTAAACCTGGCAACATGACAGATAATGTAGCCACTCAGACTGCACCTCTCTCTAAAGCTGTTATTTATTTTTATTTATTTTATTTTACATTTGTTGACCGGGAAAGTCCGACTAGGTTCCATAGATCCTGTTTTCAGCGGAGGCCCAGGGAGAAATGCTCCAGAAACATGTCTTTAGAATGGATATAATGTTATGGATGTAATTTTGGAAGCCAGGAGACCCAGCACTAGGAAATCTTATGCAGAAAAATGGAAGAGATTCTGTACTTGGAACCAGGCACAAGGGCTCGACCCACTAGTCCCTAATATACCTCAGATTTTGCAATACCTGACTGAGATGTTGGACAAAGGCCTATCTTTTTCATCTATTAAAATCCATGCCTCTGCCATTTCAGCTCATTAAAATACGGATCCTCCTATTTTTTCACATCCTCTACTACGACAGTACCTCAGAGGGGCAAAGAATATAAGACCCCCTAGGAGAGCACCAGTACCTGCTTGGGACCTCAATTTTGTTTTAGAAAAACTAACACTGCCTCCATTTGAACCAGCCAGCACAGCTGATCTAAAATTCGTGTCATGGAAAACTGCTCTGCTCCTAGCAATAACTTCAGCAAGAAGAGTCTCAGAGTTACAGGCATCGATGGCTGTGGAACCTTTCCTCATTTTTCATCAGGACAGGGATGTTCATCGTGCATACAGCTGCAGTCATTACAGATGGGGTTATCCTGCCGTCAGGCGGGTCCTCGGTCGGCCGAATTCCAAAGTCTAGGTCCGGCATCGGTTGTCGTCGCTTCTTCCCTGACGTCAGTGCGGCAGGGATACAAAAGAGGCAGCCGACTCCATTTTCCCCAGTCTTTCTTGCCGCGCGGTGCCCGAAGCAGAAGCAGTTTGCAAGTGCCGGTCGGCCAGCTCCTGAGATTTACGAAAATATTTCAGCCGAAGTCTTCTTGAAAGCTAAGTACCCCGTTGGGGAAACTTTTCTTGCCTTAGACCGATGTCAGACAAAGTTAATAATTGCATTTCTTGTGGGAAGCTAATACCGCATAAGGATTTCTACTCTTTCTGTATACCTTCCTTAGGCCCAGACCACGACGTCTCGGCCTGCCGTTTTTGTGCTAGATTCAACAAGCGCACTATTAAGTGCTGGGCGGAGTCCGCCCTTCATTATTTTGGCAAAAAATTTAATTATATCATGTCGTCGTATACTCCGACTCCAGTTTTGAGCAAAAGACGCAAAGATAAGGACCGACATCCGAGGTCCGCACCGACTATTGAGACCATGCTTAGGCCGACTACCGGTTCTTCGGTTCTCAGCGAGGCACCTAGGCAGCCCCTGAGTACCGATGACACTTCATTACCGGTGACTACAGTACCCGAGGTCGCAGGCTCCTCGGACCCCATTCCTCCTGCAGAAAACAACACCACTCTTGGCGGAGAAACTCAGAATTTAGACAGGCCTGCCATTTCTCAAGGTGTCTTCAGGCCTTCCTCCTTCTCTATTAAAGCTTTCACTAAAAATAAAGCAGCCATGAAAACCAAAAAACAGGGTCCTCAGACCTCCTCTCAAGGCCCCATGCCTAAAAAGCAGATGCTTAAAATGGCTGAGGATCTGATTACTCTTTATCAGGGGTTCCCAACCCCCCTCGGACAAAAGACCCAGATTAGAGGAAGACTACCCTTCCTCAGATCAAGCTTCTATTACCTCAGAACACTCTGAGGACCAGGATTATGCCTATTCACCTTTTGAAGACTCTGATGCTGAGGAGTCTATTCCCTCGGTCTCCCCCCCCAGAGGACTACTCTTTTGGGGAAACCCTGCATACATTGAGGGAACACTTTCACTGGGAAGGCCAAGATTACTCAGATTCCAAGAAAAGGCTCGGGGAATTTCTTTTGCTCCCCCAGCGTAGGCCCCTGGCTATCCCTCCTGTTTTAGATATATTGGATGATGTGTACACAGAAGCCAGCCTTAATCCAGATTCTTTACCTCCAGCTCCTGTTAAACCAGACAGGTATTACCGGGTTCCTGATTCTCACCAGTTCCTATATAAAAGCCATACTGCTGACCCAGAAACTATTTCACAGGGTCCCAAGGGAATTAAGGCCTCTACTGCTAAAAACCCATTACCTTCAGAGAGGGATTCCAGAGCTTTAGAAAGGTGGGGGAAAAAGGTGTACACCTCGGCCACTTTAACTATTAGGGCATTAAACTGACAATTCCACATGCTAAAGTATCAACAGTTTTTGTTATCTCAGTTGAAAAGCAAAATGGCGCAACCAGAACAACCAGATTTAAAAGAGTTGCAGGATTTGTTGCATGGTGCAGAGCAAGTGGGTAAACATACCTTGCAGTGTGGTTTTGATGCTTTAGAGGCCTCATGTAGAGCTGCTGTTACGGGGTCTGTTATACGTAGGCATGCTTGGCTCAAAGAGCAAACCTTACCAGATCATGTCAAGGCTAAATTATTAGATGCACCTCTTCAAAAAGATGTATTGTTTGGTGTTATAGCTGAGGAGGTACTAAAGAAAATGGAGGAAAAAGCTAAATCAATGCAAACAGTAAAGGATTTCCTGCAGGTACAACCTCTACATTTCAGCAGAAACTGGCCTTCAAAAAATTGGTCCTTTCCAGCCACGGACAGACCTCAAAGGGGCAGATACAGACGCCCTGGGGGTAGAGGGCAACCTCAAGGATCTTTCAGAGCCAGACAGTGGCATGCACCAACCCCAAGAGGTGGAGAAGATAGATCACAGTCATTTAGAAAACAGACACAATGACTTCCCCCTACACCTGCCAAGCAAAGCTTTAATGGCAGCACCTTTGGGCGGAAAACTGGCATTATTCTCAAAAAACTGGCATATTGTTACAAAAGACAAATGGATCCTGGACATTATAGACAGAGGCTACAGATTCCACTTTCACACCCTTCCAAAAATGAGAGGCATGCCAAATCTGCCACAAAATCAGAGGGCAGAGGCACAAAAACAAATTTCCGCTCTCATGGACATGAAAGCGATTCAAGAGGTACCTGCAAAAGAACAAGGTCAAGGGTTTTATTCCAGACTATTCCTGGTACCAAGGAAAGACAAAGATTGGAGACCTATATTAGACCTATCCATCCTAAACACATATCTACAGGTGCCAAAATTCAAGACGCTTACATTACAGCAACTTCTTCCCATGCTGGGCAAGGAGTCTTGGCTGGTAACATTGGACCTCAAGGAGGCATACCTGCATGTCCCTATCAGACAAGATTGCAGAAGATACCTCAGATTTCTTGCAGGTTCAACCCATTACCAATTCTCTGCATTGCCCTTTGGCTTATCTACTGCGCCCAGAGTGTTTACGAAATGCCTGGCATCAGTAATAGCCTTCTGCAGACTACAAGGAATACAAATCTGCCCATATCTGGACGACTGCTTGATCCAAGCGGACAGCAAGGACATACTATTGCAGCACCTGGCATTTGTAATAAAACTGTTGAACTACCTGGGATACACAGTCAACAAAAAGAAATCAAAACTAATACCCTCTCAACAAATAATTTTCCTGGGTGCCAGCTTGAATACAACCACCCAGATGGCCTACCTCACGCCAGACAAACAAGGGCAACTGTCTCAATACTTCAGCAAAATGGCAACTTTCACCAGGCTAACTGCAAGGAAAGTCCTGCAGGCTCTGGGGTTCATGGCATCTTGCATCCTACTAATCCCATGTGCAAAGCTGCATATGAGGAAACTTCAATGGTACCTAAAAAACTTATGGTCTCAACACAGCCACAGCTTGGAAACAATTATACCACTCATTCCATGCCTTCAAAAGGAATTTTGGTGGTGGGCTCAAGCATGCCAAAGAAACACAGGTCTCCCTTTCTGTGTACCTCAAGCAACTCAAATCATCACAACAGACGCCTCAGACTACGCCTGTGGAGCACACATGACAGATCAGTGCATTCAGGGAAAATGGTCCCAAAAAGAGAAGCACCTACATATCAACCAAAAGGAAATGCTAGCCGTGCAAAATGCCATTATGACCTTCAAAGACCTACTGCATCCAGGCCAGCTATTGATAAGGACAGACAACACCACAGTGATGTGGTACATAAACAAACAGGGGGGAACTCATTCATACCCCCTGTGCAGGCAAGCCATGACCCTATGGAACACAGCACTGGAATTGCAAATTCAGCTACAGGCACAATTCCTGCCAGGGAAGGAAAACACACTGGCAGACAACCTAAGCAGAAATATGACAGATCCACACGAATGGAAGTTGCATCCTCAAGTTTTCACAAAGATAACCCAGGCATGGGGACAGCCAGACATAGATCTCTTTGCTACCCACAGAAATTACCAGTTGAAAAAATTCTGTTCAAGGACCTATCATCCACAGGCCTGGAAAGTGGACGCACTCTCTTTCAATTGGACAACATTGACAGTTTATGCCTTCCCTCCTCTTCCTCTGCTGCCCAAGATTCTATTAAAAGCCAGAGCAGAGAGGCCGCAAATGATTCTCTTTGCTCCAGACTGGCCAAGACAACACTGGTATCCGCTCCTGAAGAGCCTGACACATTCCCCACCATGGATCCTACCTCTAGTCCCTTTTCTGTTGTCCCAGCACAACTACAAAACCCTTCACAGCCAGCTCAAAACCCTAAATCTAGCTGCATGGAGAATTCCTTGATTTCCCAACAGACTCTCCTCTCCAAGGAGGTGCAGGATGTCATCTTGGAGGCCAGAAGACCTTCTACTAGAAAAGTCTACTCCGCCAAATGGAAACGATTTTGTGCCTGGAATCAAGAAAAGGGCCAGAATCCTTGGGTAATAAATATACCTCAAATTTTACAGTACCTAGTTGAGATGTTAAACAGTGGACTTTCCTTCTCCTCCATCAAGATCCACGCTTCAGCCATTTCTGCACAATACAACACAGATCCTCCTTTATTCTCGCATCCTCTCTTAAGGCAGTTCCTCAGAGGGGCAAAAAATATAAAACCCCCAAGGAAACCACCAATCCCTGCTTGGGACCTCAACTTCGTATTGGAAAAGCTGACCCTTCCTCCCTTTGAGCCAGCTTCTTCAACAGAACTACAATACTTGTCATGGAAAACAGCCTTTCTTCTGGCTTTCACCTCCGCACGCAGGGTTTCGGAGCTACAGGGCCTCATGGCTATGCAACCGTTCATCATTTTCCATCAGGACAGAGTTTCCTTACAAACCAACCCTACCTTTATGCCAAAGGTAGTATCCAGTGTAGCTTTGAATCAGACTATCCACCTACCTACCTTTTATCCAAATCCACAAAACAAAGGGGAAAGACTACTACATTCCTTGGACATTCACAGACAACTTCGTTATTATTTGGACAGGACAAAGCCATTCAGGAAATCCGAGCAACTCTTTGTGTCCTATGCTACAGGTGCTCAAGGAAAGGCTATTTCCAAACAGACAATTTCAAAATGGATAGCCCACTGCATACGCTTTTGTTACTCATTTCATGGAAAAACTGTGCCTGCATGCATCAGATCCTACTCCACCAGGGCCACAGCTACCTCTGCAGCTTTCCTCAGGGGGGTTCCTACCAAGGACATTTTGGAAGCAGCCACTTGGAGTTCAGTGCACACTTTCTCCAAGCACTATCACCTTCCACTATACTCTAAATCTAGAGCGGGTTTTGCCACAGCAGTCTTGCATGGCATCCTCGCTCCTCCTAGTTCCACTTAGTGCCTATCACCCTTACTTAGCTTTGGGATTCTTCCCATCTGTAATGACTGTAGCTGTATGCACGATGAACATATTATAGTTTTGTACCTACCATAAATGTAGATGTTCGAGTGCTCATACAGCTGCAGTCCAGGTTACCCCCCTTCCGTCCCCTCTTAGGACAGGCCTTATGACAAACACCTTATCATACAACCTATTTGGGGTATTCTCTTATGGTGTATTTGCTTGCTACTACTGATTGATTATTCTATTTTACATGTCCGCATAACTTTATGTTTTGCCTTCCATCTGGGGCAAGAAAAACTGAAGAAAATGGCGTCGGCTGCCTCTTTTGTACCCCTGCCGCACTGACGTCAGGGAAGAAGCGACGACAACCGACGCCGGACCTAGACTTTGGAATTTGGCCGACCGAGGACCTGCCTGACGGCAGGATAACCCCATCTGTAATGACTGCAGCTGTATGAGCACTCGAACATCTACATTTATGGTAGGTACAAAACTGTACTTTTTTCTTAGGACGAACCCAACATTCATGCCAAACGTGGTCTCCAATGTGGCCTTAAACCAGACCATTCATTTGCATACTTTCTACGCAAATCTCCAAAATAAAGGGGAAAGACTTCTGCACATTTTGGATATACACAGGCAGCTACGATTTTACTTGGACAAAACAAAAGCTTTCAGAAAAACTGAGCAACTGTTTGTAGCATATGCTGCAGGGTCACAAGGAAAACCTATTATTTACTGACATCGGTAAGGAGCAAGAAAAAGTTTACCCAATGGGGTACTTAGCTTTAAGTTGAAGACTTCGGTTCTGAAACTCAAAAACGAAAATTTCAGGAGCCGGCCGACCGGCACTTGGGAACTGCTTCTGCTTCGGGCACCGCACAGTAAGAAAGACTGATGTAATGGCGTCGGCTGCATGTTTTATACCCCTGACGACCTTATGTCATGAAGAAGGGATAGCAACCGACGCAGGACCCAAGACTTCGTTAATCAGGCCGACTGAGGGCAACCTGCCAGCAGATAACCCAAATGTAATGACTGCAGCAGTGAATACACTTGAACATCTACATTTATGGTAAGTGTACACAACTGTACTTTTTTGTTACTCTCCATTTCTTTTTTAATATGCATGGCTTTACCGCCTTTCAGTAGTAAGTGCTCTTAATCATGTTTTAACTGTAGAATCTTACTTGATATATTTTCTTTTCTTACCAAAGTATGACTGACATTGTCTTTTTACCCATGTTCTATATCTTTTACCTGGAGTGTTTTTATTAATTCTTGTTATATTACTATGCTCAGCATACATGCTGTAACCTGTTTTGTGTATTATGCTGGATGTACTGTATTTGTATAACTTGATGTTGGAGCTTTTCTCCCCGGGCCTCCGCTGAAAATGGACCTGGTCCAGTCGGAATTTCCCGGTTAACAAATGTAAAATAAATAAAATAAAATAATGTTATCTGCCTCCATCTTCTCAGGTATATGCCATATGTTCTTATGTTGTTCCATCTGCTTCTGTTTTCTTGCCCCTCCAGTTTGTCAGCACATTTTGTTTCACTAGAGGTGTGCCTTTCTTCAGTTTGGAATGAAGTTTCCTTATCCTTAAATTTCATGTTGTTGAAGAATTTTCTTTAGAAGTTTGAGAAAATGTTTGTGAATTTTGCATACTTTTACATGAAAATCCTCATTTTGGTTGAAATGTTGTTTCAAGTAGAACCAATCAACTGTAGATCTTCAGAGAAAAGTCACTTTTGACAGTTGCTTGAATTATTCATTTTAAACAGTTTAATCACCAAACCATATATTAAAGAATTATCAGTCTAAAAAGCCAAAGGGGGGATGGTCTTGCTATAAAAACAGTTTCTAGAGCAAGCAGGAAAACATTCCTGTTAGAACAGACTTTCAGTGAGGACCTTCTGTCAGGAACTGGTAAGTTGAATATAATCCATCTTTTTTCCATTTCCCGTGGATAAAAAATTCTGTTTTTTTTTTTTAGTTATTCTGATTGGGAATAATTTCATGTAAGCAAATGAAAGTTTTATTTGGCAGCTTGGAGTCTGAAATCCACTATAACAGTAGTCACATAGGAAAACTCTGAGTGCTGAAAGACATCAGAAACAGATTTGCACAGCGTTTAATGAGAAACAAGTTTTATTTCATTATAGTATAATATATGTTCTCTTGTTTCTTCTTTATAGGTCGCTTGGGCTTGGATTCCGAGGAGGATTTTCCTTCACCTCAGAAAGTAAGTCAGTTGAAGCAGTTGCTGACTATACAGATGTAGATTTCACTTACGTATGCGAGTAAGCTTCAGTGTTAACATGTGCCTATAAGTGCTTATTGAAAAATGTGCACGTTCACCTATGTGTAAGTAAACATGAGTGGCTGTGTACAGTTGTATCTGCTAGTATCCTGGTGATGGACTTTGACACACAAACACCTATAACAAGAATGGATCAGTTTATCATCATTTACAACACCCTGTGCTGCCTTGCAGTCCTTACGTATGGAAAGTAACCACAGGCAGCCATTAGCTCTATAAACAACCCCCTTCCATGGCTGAACTCGTGCCTTTTCCAGGACGCAATTCTCATGTATAACTGAAAGAAGGAGCAGCTTATATCTTCTTCAGTTCTTTTTTGCCACAAGAAGCAGTTGGACAAAAGTCCCTCTGTTTGTTGGACCCGGTGACATCCAGAAAATAAGTAAAGTAACCCAGTTTAGTGACCACCGTCTGTGAAATTAGTATTAATGTTGTTGGAATTTGATTATTGTATTTTTGGATTTTGAATTGCTTACTAGTTAGTAATTCTGAGATCCACTATGTCTCCAGAAAAGCTTAAAATAATTCTGCCTGTGAAAGTTAAATTCCATCTCCTTACATCATTGAGAACCTTGTCATGTCCTACTGCAAACACTGTACCACTTTTAATAAGGAGAGTCCTCTCTTTTAGTCTGAAAACCTTAGAGTATTCTTGGAGCTCAAGAAGCTTGTGGTAGTAGCAGGAGGTGTACCCACTCCTCCCACTGTGTGAGAAACACCTATTGGCTGGCATAAACTTTAAAATCTTTCCGAAAAAACAGAGCAGTAATTAAAGAGAATGATATTTTACCTGTATAGGTGGTGCACAGAGTGTATGAGGCATTGGTAACCTCATCAGTCCCATTAAGGCTTGAGGATGTCAGGATCAATGAGGTACTTCGTTCCCCCACAGTCTTCTGTAACTACATCCCTGCCTGTTGTTGCATACATGTGTTGGTAAGAAGTAGTAGTATTCCTGTTGGAGATAATTAACTGAGAACTGAATGGTTTGGATGAGTGATGCATGATTATGTTTTAAAGTACTGAATAATAGATAGGAAGAGGAAGGGTAACGAGAAAGACTGTGAGGATAGTCCGGTGAATCAGACTGAGAGAAGACAGAATAATGTTTGCATGGTAAAAGAATGGCTCTGGTTAGGTTCCTGAATGTGTTATGCTTGGGCTGTACTGAAGTGTCCTCCTAAGAATTAGAATTTGTTTATTTATTTATTGCATTTGTTTACCGGGAAAGTCTACTGGGCCTAAAAGAGCACATTTTCAGTGGAGGCCCATGGAGAAAAGCTCCAACAAGAACAAAGATGCAGAAAAAAAAAATAAACATTAAGTTTAATTTAGAGTTGGAGTAACAGGACTAAGATGTGTGTGGTTTAGGTTTTTCTGGAAACGGTAGGTCAATGAAATAGGCATTCTTTTTTGCATAAGTGTTTCATGAGTATTTTCCTACTTTTGGGAAAAGTTGGTAGCTTTCAGATCACTGGAGGAATGGTTTCCTAATGTTTATCCATTGGTATCAAGAAGCTGTGGTAGTAGCACTGCTTACTAGAATGTGGGGATTGGAGGAAGAATGTATTTTGGGGTTGAGATTTGAGATTAGAGTCTGAATAAGAAGGATCCTAGTGTTAGGTCTGCCCTTTGGTGTATAGAAAGCCATTTGGCCATTTTCAAAAGAGAACAATGGTCTTTAGATTTAAAGTCTGTGGTAATGAAGTGGCAGATCTTGGAAATGGTTTGTAAGGAAGTGAAGTTCTTTTTTCATGCTGAAGTTGTGCCACAGTCATATTTTAATTGGGCCATGAGATTTTTTTAAACCAGTAGCTTCTCTGGCTGAAGGTGCTAGAAAACTGGAAATTTTCCAAGCCCAAACATGAGTGTTGTGTATGTTTGATCTAGTATTATTGATGAGCTGCTGAAATTAAGGAGCTAGCCAAACCCTAGGTGTTTAAAAAGAGGTGGTGGACTCTAATTTTGTCAGTGACGGCACTAGTTTAATTTTGGAAGGATTAAGAATTGGTTTCCCAGTGGTGAGACAGTTGGTTAAGGTGAAAAGACCTTTGTGTAGTTGCTGCTGTACATTGGTGAGGGAGGTATGTGATTTGTAGATGATCATGCAGTCTGTGACGTGAAGGGTGGTCTGTTGAAAGTTTGTAAGTAAGGGTGCAGAGGTGGAAACAGTTGTTCCTATGGTTAGATAGAAAGTTGTAGAGCCATTAACATGCTTTATTACTAATGGCGTCTATATTACCTTATCGTATGATGAAAATAGCGAATGCTATTTCATTGTACCGATAATGTCTAAACCACAAAATATCAAACTAACGGAACAGCGGTGCTCCGCAAAAAAAAAAAAAAACGTAAACACAAAGATAAGTGGGGAACTGTGCCCCCCACACCCCTTTACTTAAATATACCAACTCCGAGATTGCACCATAGTGGAGGAAATGGCAAAGTCCCAAAGACAGTTCACCAAATTTTTTCCTCGGGGAAAAAAATTTGATGCTCCGTGTCTTCGCTATTTTGCCATTTCGACAGTATCGGATCGACTAAATAGCTTTCGCTATTTAGTCCATTCAATATGCTAATATAGATTCTACTAATGCTATGGGCAAGTAGAGCTGTTTGGAGAAGATAATAATCTGCCAGGTTGAACATTTCAATTAGGTCAGTAAAAACTGTTTCTATGCATTCACCTTTGTCCATAACAATTAAAATGTCATCTCTGAGATTTTGGGAGACTGTAGTGGCACTGCTGTTGAACAGTAAATGGGTTGTGATGAAATCAGATAGTTGGATGTAGGGAAGTTTTTCTAACGTCTTGGTCTAAAGTCAGAGAGGAGTTTGGGGCTCCATCAGGAGCCATTTATTTGCTACTAGACAATTCTATGTTGAAGGAAGAATGAGCTGCAGACAGCAGATGGGTTTCCATGTACCCACAATGGAAGATTGTGGGCTTTGGCTTTTTTCATTTGTGGACTCGGGCCTGAATATGACCATTTCGTGAATGTAGTGCAGGAAGTAACTGAAAGCTAGTTATTGTTCAGGAGGAGAGGCCTTTCCACCAAATGAAGAAGGCCTTATTATCTTTAACTTTAGAGCCAACATCACAGGGAGAGATGTCCCTCTCCAAATAACACAGACTTCTTCTGTTTGTCAGGTTTGAATGTACGAAACCCCTGGAACACAATCTTTAAGCTGCCCAGCCCTCTGCCTTTGAAGTGGCTTACCTAATGAAAAGGGGTAAGGAGTCTTCTCTTAACACCTTCCAGTTATGAACTTAACAAGGATGACTTCATCTTCTTGACACCAGTATGCTCCCCTCTGGGTTGTGACACTGTTGATGAGGAATACTATATCCTCTGGCTTCCCACTAGAGGATGGTTGTTTTGTAGAGAAACTCAAACTGATGAGGGAACCTTTTTGTATATTTCTTCGTGTACAAGAGCCCTGGACATTGGCTGTTTCCGCCATTTCTCAGGCTTTTCTGGGTGAATTTCAGTTTTTTTGCTGTCTGACACACAGCCACCGTCCCCAAATGGCACATATGTTTTGTAGGGTGCAAATGCCTCTAGGTACTGGTACATAAATCCTGTGTGCAGCCCAGCTGTAGTTTCTCTAGACACAGCCAGAAGATTGAAACTGAAACTTATGCCAAAGACCCTGTCCAATGATAAGGAGATCAGAATGCTGGACTGTTTAGCAAACAAAGTGTGCACTACTTCTACTCTAGCTTTTAGAGCTTTGAGTTGCTAGAGCTGTGGGATAAATAGACTCTTCTACAAGCACTCAAGTCCTGAATACTTAAAAAACACTGTCTCAAAGCTAGGGATTTGAGCTCATACAGACTGACACTTGTCCTTGAACTCAAATATGTGTTCGAGCAAGCAGCTGCCATGCCTTACCTGAACACATTATTCAAGATGTTCATCGTGTTTCACTGTTGCAGTCATTACACTTGGGTTATCCTGCTGGCAGGCGACCCGCAGTCAGCCCGAGTTCCAAAGTCTTGGTCCGGCGTCAGTTGCTGTTGCTTCTTCCCTGACGTCAGCGTGCCAGGGGTATAAATGTTGCAACCGGCGCCATTTTCTTCAGTCTTTCTTGCCGCGCGATGCCCGAAGCAAAAGCAGTTCGCAAGTGCCGGTTGGCCGACTCCTGAGATTTTCAAAATTGAATTTCAGAACCGAAGTCTTCAATAAAGCTAAGTACCCCGTTGGGGAACTTTTTCTTGCTTCCGACCGATGTCAGTAAAAGTTAATAATTGTATTTCTTGTGGGAAGCAAATACCTCATAAGGACTTTCACTCTTACTGCATTCCTTGCCTAGGCCCTGACCACGACGTTACTAGTTGTCGGTTTTGTGCTAGATTCAATAAACACACTATTAAACGTCGGTTTGATTTTGCTTCACATTATTTTGGACGAAGATTTAATTATATAATGCTGTCGGAACAACCGACGACCGGAATGTATAAAAAACGCAAAGACAAAGAAAAAGACAGACATCCGAGGTCCAAAACCGACGACAAAGCCTCTTCTAGGCCAGTCGCCGGTTCTCAGTGAGACGCTTTTGCAGCCCCTGACACCCACTACCTCAGAGCCACAGGCCCTAACCGACAGCCACATGGAGACACCGAGGCCTGTGGAAACTCAAGGTATTGGGATTACGGAAACTATACCCTCAGATAGGTCCGGAGCTGCTGAGCAGGCACCGGCTTCTGAGGGTGTTTTCAGACTTTCACAGCTTACAATTAGGGCTACTACAGCAGCAAAGTCAAAAACACCATTAAAGACAAGGAAACAAGTGCAGCATTCTCCAGAACAGTCATCCATGGCAAAGAAACAGATACTTAAAATGGCCGAAGACCTTATTACTTTAATCAGGGGCTCCCATCCCCCCACCTGACAAAAGGCCTAGGCAAGACACTGATTACGATTCCTCTGATCAGATTTCCATTTCCTCTGATTCTTCTTCTGAACAGGGCTATTCTCTCCCTCCCTATGAGGGCTCTGATTCTGAAGAGTCCATTCCTTCAGCCTCACCGCCTGAGGATTATGCTTTTGGGGAAACCCTGCACACCATGAGGGAGCATTTCCATTGGGAGAGCCAGGATTACTCAGAATCCAAGAAAAGGCTCAGAGATTTCCTTTTATTGCCTCAGCACAGGCCCCTTGCTGTCCCTCCTGTTCTTGATATTGTAGATAATGTTTTTTCTGAATCCAGTCTGTCTCCAGATTCTTTACTCCCTGCTCTATTAAAGCCAGACAGGTACTACAGGGTCCCTGACTCTCATAAATTTCTTTATAAAAACCCCGCTGCAGACCCAGAAACAATTTCTCAGGGTCCTAAAGGGGTTAAGGCTTCCACTGCCAAAAATCCTGTCCCCTCAGATAGGGATTCAAGAGTTCTGGACAGATGGGGGAAAAAAGTTTACACTTCTGCTACTTTAGCTGTAAGAGCTTTAAACTGTCAGTTTCACATGCTTAAAATATCAACAGTATCTCATGTCATTGTTAAAGCAGAAAATGGCTACAAATATAGAAAGTCCTGACAGTAAAGAAATGCAGGATTTATTGCATGCAGTTGAACAAGTGGGAAAACATACTCTGCAATGTGGTTTTGATTCATTAGAGGCTTCTTTTAGAGCCGCAGTTACAGACTCAGTAATTCGAAGACATGCTTGGTTGAAAGAATTTACCTGACAATGTTAAAGTAAAATTATTGGATGCTCCACTACAGCATGATACTTTGTTTGGTGTTAAGGCAGAAGAGATGTTAAAGAAAATGGAGGATAAAGCAAAGTCAATGCAAATGGTGAAATATTTCTTACAGGTTCAACCACCTAGATTTAGCAGAAACTGGCCTTCAAAAAATTGGTCCTTTCCAATGTCAGACAGGCCACAAAGAGGCAGATACAGACGCCCAAGAGGCACATCTCAGCCCCAAGGCTCCTACAGACCTAAACAATGGGGTGCTTCAGCCCCCAAAGGAGGAGAAGACAAATCATAACCTTATAGGAAACAGTCACAATGACTTCCCTCTGCAAATGCCAAGCTCTTACCAGTTGACAGCACCCCTAGGGGGAAAGCTAGCACTTTTCTCAAAAAATTGTCACATGATCACCCAAGACCAATAGGTGCTGAATATAGTTTCTCAGGGGTACAGGTTCCACTTCCACATGCTTCCAAAACCAAAAGGTATGCCAAACCTGCCACAAAACCAATGGGCAGAGGCACAAAAACAGATTGCTGTTCTTATGGATATGGGAGCTATTCAAAAAGTTCCACAAGAAGAACAGGGCCAAGGATTTTACTCAAGACTTTTCTTAGTACCCAGAAAAGACAAAGCCTGGTGACCAATACTGGACCTGTCAATCCTGAATACTTTCCTGGATGTTCCAAAATTCAAAATGTTAATATTTCAACAACTTCTGCCCATGCTGGGCAAGGAGGCTTGGCTAGTTACTTTGGATCTCAAGGAGGCATACCTGCACGTCCCAATCAGACAATCGTGCAGAAGATACCTCAGATTTATAGCAGTCTCAATGCATTACCAATTCTCTGCACTGCACTTTGGCTTATCTACTGCGCCCAGGGTCTTCACAAAATGCCTGGCACCAGTAATTGCATTTTGCAGACAAAAATGAATTCAAATTTATTCCTACTTGGACGACTGCCTTATTCAAGCAGAGAGCAAAGACATTCTTCTAAAGCACCTGGCATTTGTAAAAAGATTGCTAATTTGCCTAGGGTACACAGTAAACGAAAAGAAATCAAAACGAGTGCCCTCTCAAGAGATAATATTCCTCGGTGCAAGCTTAAATACAACTGCCCAGATGGCTTATCTCACGCCAGACAAAGGCAACTGACTCATTACTTTCAAATGATGGTAACAATGACCCAGCTCCCTGCAAGAAAAATTTTGCAGACTCTGGGCTACATGGCATCCTGCATTCTACTAATTCCATATGCAAAACTGCATTTGAGGAAACTACAATGGTATCTAAAAAGTGTTTGGACTCAGCATTGTCACAGCCTAGAGACAATCATAACCTTGATTCCCTGCCTACAACAACAGGAGTTTCGATGGTGGTCCCAGGCCTGTCACCACAACAAGGGACAGCCTTCCACCTTACCTACAGCCAGGCAGACAATAACGGATGCATTGGATTATGCCTGGGGAGCACATATGGCAGGAAAATGTATTCAGGTCACGTGGCACAAGGAGCAAATGCATCTTCACATCAATCAAAAAGAGATGCTAGCTGTACAGAATGCCCTGACAGCCTTCAAGGACCTAATACATCCAGGACAACTCCTAATAAAGACGGACAATACCACAGTTATGTGGTGCATAAGCAAGGGGGAACACATTCCTACCCCCTATGCATACAAGCCATGACTTTGTGGAATACAGCACTGACCTACCAGGTACATCTGCAAGCACAATTCCTGCCAGGAACAAAAAATACACTGGCAGACGAACTAAGCAGAAATCTCATGGATCCTCATGAATGGAAGCTAAATCCACAAGTGTTCAACATGATAACAAGAAAATGGGGACCCCCCAGACATAGATCTTTTTGCCTCCCCTCACAATTGCCAAATACAGAAATTTTGCACAAGTACTTATCACTCTCAAGCATGGAAAGTGGATGCTCTATCATTCAGCTGGAAAAACTTGACAGTCTATGCCTTCCCTCCGATGCCTCTTCTCACCAAGGTGCTTCTAAAAGTCAGAAAAGAGAGGCCAAAAATGAAACTGATTGCACCAGACTGGCCACGCCAGCACTGGTACCCAATCCTAAAAACTTTGTCCCAAGGCCCACCTTGGCCTCTACCTCAAATCCCTCATCTTCTGACACAGCAAAACAATCAGATTCTGCACAGTCAACTCAGAACCTTAAACCTGGCAGCATGGCTGATAATGTAGCCACTCAGACTGCACCTCTCTCTAAAGCTGTTATGGAGTAATTTTGGAAGCCAGGAGGCCCAGCACTAGGAAATCTTATGCAGAAAAATGAAAGAGATTCTGTGCTTGGAACCAGGCACAAGGGCTCGACCCACTGGTCCCTAATATACCTCAGATTTTGCAATACCTGACTGAGATGTTGGACAAAGGCCTATCATTTTCATCTATTAAAATCCATGCCTCTGCCATTTCAGCTCATTACAATACGGATCCTCCTATTTTTTCACACCCTCTACTACGACAGTACCTCAGAGGGGCAAAGAATATAAGACCCCCTAGGAGAGCACCAGTACCTACTTGGGACCTCAACTTTGTTTTAGAAAAACTAACACTGCCTCCATTTGAACCAGCCAGCACAGCTGATCTAAAATTCTTGTCATGGAAAACTGCTCTGCTCTGCTCCTGGCAATAACTTCAGCAAGAAGAGTCTCAGAGTTACACACATTGATGGCTGTGGAACCTTTCCTCATTAGTTGTTCGAGTGTATTCACTGTTGCAGTCCATGTTACCCACCCTCCATCCCCCTCTTTGCTGGGACTATTCTGTACTTCTCAACTCTATACAACCTAAGTGGTGTATTTGCTTGTAGATGAAGGAAATGTTTATAGTAATATATGCATGGTTGTTTGGCATATTTTTATCTTTTCAGCCTTCCTATCTGGGGGCACCTGACATCTGGGGCAAGAAAAACGGAAGAAAATGGCACCAGTTGCAACATTTATACCCCTGGCGCACTGACGTCAGGGAAGAGGCGACAGCAACTGACGCCGGACCAAGACTTAAGAACTCGGGCCGACTGCGGGTCGCCTGCCAGCAGGATAACCCAAGTGTAATGACTCATACAGTGAATACACTCGAACATCTACATTTATGGTAGATACACAACTGTACTTTTGAGTGAGGCAAGTGTGGCAGTTGTTTGGGAGGAAGGAAGTAGGAGGAGGTGGAAATGAAGATTAGGGTTTCAGGCAGTTGTGGGAAAGGGGACTTATGTTTAGGGACAGGAAGGGAATTTTAGTGTTAGGGAACAGGAGAGGAATTTTAAGGTTAGGGGAAGGCAGGGGAATTCTAGGTTTAGGGAGCAATGAATTGGTGGTAGAGTTTTAGTTTTTGGGATGATTTGAGGAGTTTAGGATTAGGGAGAGGGAGTGGAGTTTTAGGAATAGGTAGAGCGGCTCAGGTTGGGAACTGGGTGGGAGCTTTAGGGTTTGAATTAGGGGTCTGATAGAGCTATATAGTTCAATTGTATTGGTTGGGCTAAGTAATAAGATTTGGCTAGTGGGAGTTAGAGCACTTGCCTTTTTTAGCAAATGTGTTGCAGGCTACTAGCATGCAAGCATTTGTAGTAGAACAAATAAAATATTAAAGGGTAGAGTGTGAAAGCATGGCATTAAGTATGGCTGTTATGCAGTGAATGCCCTGCAGCAGGAGTATAACCGCAAGATTCATACTCTGTAGAAAATTCTAGGCTTAGGTTTCAACCAATGCTGGGTGATGTTAGGGGACACCTCCCAGTTGCCCCTTTAGACAAAAATCTGTTGAATCCCCTTCGTAGAAAATTAAAAATAAATGGAAGATAACAGGAGAATGATAGAACTTGTTAAATAGTTTTTGCTTCTTCCAGTTCTTAAATGTAGAAAGGACTACCCTGCTTACCAGTGTGCTTATAGAAAATCTGAGTTTGATCAGTTTAAACAGAAGAAGGTCTTTGGAAAGAGACAAACTTGGCATAGAGGCAGAGGTGGAGTGGCAAGATGGTGGGGGTGGGTAGGGTATGGGAAAGGATGTAAGTTCAATACCTCCCAAGAAGGGTCATATTGATTTTGCATCCATAAAAATCCATATTCTTTTCCCCATCAGACGCCCCTCTGCATATCTTGGGAGAGAGGATCTGTCATTTTTATTTTATTTATTTTAATTTATTATTTGTTTACCGGAAATGTCCGACTCGGAACAAGCCAATTTTCAGCGGAGGCCTGGGGAGAAACGCTCCAGAGTGCACATGTCTTTGTAACGTGGGAAGAAACCGGAGTACCTGATGGAAACTCACACGAGCGCAGGAAGGACATGCAGCCTCTGCACAGAAGGCACCCCAGCTGAGAATCAAACTGGAGAACCTCTTGCTGTGAGGCGACAATGCTAATCGCTACACCACTGCAAAGAAAATAGCCATCTCATAATATTTCTAAAAACAACTGTCACTGTAATGCTACTTTTAGAATTCTTTTAGTATAACTTGACATTAAAAACAAAACCACAAGGAACCAGATCTTAATATCATTTTTTTAAGGCAGCTACATTAATTGACTGCTTTTGTCTTCATCAGGATCTTGTCAGCCCATTTCGACATTGGGGAAGTATTTGTAAAGATGAAAACACTCATCTATTTTAGCTGGCCTTCATAAAAATTCTGTAATTTAAGATTTGTTTACTAGAATCTTTCTTAATAGTGGACAGACGGATTAGAGAGAGAGATTGACATATAATTTCCAGCTGACAAAATGGTGCCTTTTCTCTCCTCCTGGGAATTCTTTCTGTCCTGTTTTGGCCAGGTAGACTAGCAAAACTTATCCTTACATACTTACTGAAATGCAGACCGATCGAGAGGATCCCAGTAAAATAACAAGGAATGGATTTTATTCAGGAAGCTTTCTCTTGCCAAAAAAAAACAGTTCAAGGATGAACAAATTCCGGAAGTTAAGCAAGTAATGAATTCTGGCCATTCGGGTCCTTCTTCTCTCCCTCCCTAAATTTTTATACCCAAGTCACTGTGGTTACTGTGGATTTCAGAGATGATTGCTTGCATATCTCCATCCACATAGAGTGCAGGTATTTTTCTAAGGTTCTGTTCAGAGATGGATTGTTTTCAGTTCACCTCCTTGCTTTTTGGTGTCTCCACGGCACTGGAGTATTTAGGTTTTTATTTTTGGTCCCGTGTTTTCCTATTTCAGGACTTTTACTTCAGATGCTGTTCTGTTTGGATGATTTTTCTCCTCCAAAACAAGACTGAAATTAGTATCAATCAAGGGGTCTACATTAGATGAACGATCGTTCCGATGTTCAAATCCTAGATGGTCGACATCATATAATCGAACGTTGGAAAAGGTCAAAGGTGAAAGTCAATGTTTTTTCACGCACAGAATGGGAAATTTTGCCTTTCTGCACTGAACTGCGTTCTCGGAGTTGGTATGTTTAAGTAGGGGGGTGTGGGGGGCGCAGGGTGGGCTTGCCCCCCTGCTCAGAGCGGTAAGGCAAGTTTTTTTTTTTTAATTATATAATCACTGTTTCGAACTTTGCTCATATGATTTCACTCGTGAGGTTCAAAGTTTTGAAACTTCGACTATATAATATAGACCCTCAGTCCAGATGAAACTCCCTGGTTTAAAAGCTTTCTCAGGACACGTCAGAGTTAAAGTAGGATCCTCACAGTCATAATCTGCACCTGTTACCAAAGGTGTACCACAAGGATCCAGTCTTGCCTCCCTCCTGTTCTCCATATTCATTAACAAACTTCCTTGTGACCTCCCCATTCTCCCACTTATCCTCTGTGTTGATGACATGGTCCTTTATCGATCAGGTCACTCTCACATCAACATTAAATACCAACTCGTCAGACTTACATGAGCTTCAGCAGTGACTCATAAATCATAAACTACTTCTCAACCCGCCAAGACCAAAACTGTGCTTTTTGGAACTCCACAGAAAATTCACCAACCATCTAACCTGTTAACTTCCATTTCAAAATAGACAAAGTGAGAGATAAAATAAAACTCCCACCTCTTCTGGGTCAAAACAATCAAACATTGGCAAAAGCATTCTCCTTTCTTAACCTGAATATGGGATCCCAGTTCTTGCTTCTGCTTCCAAGAAAAACATTCCCACACTCCAAACTAACAGCATCTGCTAATTCACTACAAACCTATCTATCTGTGATGATCACTGTATCACCCTAGAAAAAAAACAAAACAAAAACAAATGACTACCCATAAAACAAAGATCTAACCTACTTTTAGGATTCCAAAGCTACAAACTACTCCCAACTCCACACATTTACTCCCTTTAAAGTTAGACTTCATCAAAAAACCTCCTCATACAACCTGAGACTAATCACAAGCCACACCAACTCTCATTGCAACCCGATATAGTTTCTGTGTGCCACCTACTGAGTCACTTTCCAGAAGCTGGTAGAATGCTTCTGATGCCCTATTCTTTACTGTTTCAACTCCTTTCTTAGCTTCTTTGTTAACCAGCCAGCATTCCTTCCTAGCCTGGTCGGTCTTTTCTATCTCCCACTTTTTCCTGCACTCCTTTCTTTTGATGATTTCTGGACTTCTGGACTTCTGCATTCCACAACCAGCTTTCTTTATGTGCCTTATTGCCATACCTGGCTCAGCCACATATCTGTTCTGTAGTCCTCACACATGCTGTTTTGAGGCGCTGTTATTCTTCTTCAACTCCACCTGTTTCCTCCTTTTTTTAGGGTGTTAGAGCCCTAAGTAATTCCTTGAACTGTTGCACTTTCTCTTCAGTCAACTTCCAGGTTTTCAGCCTGGTCTCTGTTTACCTTAGAGCCTTCTATGACCACTACTTGCAGCTGATTGTGGCATCCAGTGGTTTATGCTGTTGGCTGACTATTTCAGTGAGAATGATTTTGCAATCCTTGATCCTACCCCAATGCCTTTTCCTTACTAGGGGGAAATCTACCTGAGTTGCATGTTGGCCACCCTTATATGTGATCTTGTGACTGTCTGTCTTTCTGAACCATGTGTTGGTTACTATCAAGCCCTTTGCCAGACAGAAGACTAGAATGGCCTCTCCTTCTTTATTCCTATTGCCCCATTCATGTGGACCCAGGTAGTCCTCATATCCTGCTCTGTCTGTCCCGATATGTGCATTCAAGTCACCCATTATCAACATCAGTTCATGTCGTCCTGCTTTATCTGGAAGGTCCTGCAACTACTGTATGAATTGCAGTCTTTTCCTCAGTATCACAACCCTACTGTGGGGCAGCATAGGCTGAGATTATGAATACTACTCTATTGTTACACTGAAGTCTGATTACCATGTGTCTGTCACTAATTCTGATGATATCCTTCACTGCCTTCTGAAGCCTCTCTGTCACCACAATTCCCACATCATTTCTGGCCTGCCCCTCTCTTGAGTAGTAGACTGTGGATCCCAAGCCAAGTGACTTCCCTGCACTGCCCTTCCATTTTTTTCTGTTGGATACATAGAATGTCCAGCCTCTTCTGTATCATCATGTCATCCACTTCCAAGCTGCGTCCTGTCAGTGAACCTACATTAAATGTAGTAATTCTCAGTTCATGTTTGTCAGGTTGATTGTTTTTATGTCCAGCTTTCACTCAACAGAGCTATCCCAGGTAACCCAGGTTGGGAAACTAGACACCAGCCGGCCAGTCACTTATTGACCCAGGGCTTCTGAGCTTTATGGCAGGCACAGACTGGCCATTAGGGGCACATACACCCCTCCCACCATTAGCATGGGTCCCTGGCGTAGGTCAGAGTAGGCCGGATCCTCAACCCACTTACTACAGTTAACTACCCATGCCCATTTTGGCGAAATTAGTCAACATAACCAAATCACCTAGAGCCATATTTTACAGAGTCAGGTGTCTAGCCCTGCCACTGCGTGCAGTTTGTGATCTGTTTTCTGCTATCTTGAGGATACTGTGCACCACATTACATATCCAAAGCGGTTGGTTTGTATAACTGTTCCCCCTATAAGGCACCCTGTAGAGTCTGTGCTGCTGCCCACAGCTCCATTCATTGATGAGTTTGAGATTGAAACACTCAGCATGTTTTTCATAGGTGGAAGGAATCCACAGAGACACAGGGGGAACATACAAACTCCAAACAGGCATTGGTCAGATGCCAGAATCTAACATTGTACCTTGTGCATGGGAGGCAAAGACCTTAACCATTATGCCAAATGCTCTCTCTTTGCAACACATCTGCAAGTCAAATGGCACAGTAGTCCCACGCTGTAGGGATCTTAACCTAGCCTGTGACATTAACAGAACATGCTGGAGAGACAGATGCATCTCCCAGAGATTGCCACTACTCTGAAATAAACTTCCAATTCATGTGAAGCAGAGCTCCTCACTGACACTGTTTAAGTGCAGTATGAACAAATGGATGGGAGACCAGAAATTCATCCCAGGGGTGGCACCCATGTCCCTCATGGACAGGTGTAGTCAGTGTTTATCATAGACTCTCTCTGCAAATTACGTCCATCTAACCAAAGACAATTGAGACAACTCTGGAATGACATAGCTAGGCTTGTAAGGGCTTTATGGGCGCTAGCCTAGTAACCTCCTATGAACCTGTGACACTGCAGTGCTGCATTAGGGTGGGGATGGATTGCTACACTGCTGTGTATGTCATCTTTCCAATGAGCTGTTAAACCAACCTCTCATCTGTTTGGGTCGTGGTAACTCAGGTGGCTATAGAAGATCCCACTGCACCTATCAGAAAGAGTAAAGGAAGTTCCCTGATGCCCTGGCCAAATTTCCCTAGTTGTAAAATTCCAGCTTGGGTCACCCCTGAAAAGATGCCACCAGCCTAGTGGGATTAACTCAATCAACAAAGGGTAAATAAATAGCCTGCATGTATGTGTGCGATTAGCTGCTCCAATCACAGAGAGACATACAACATTTATGAATGCCCATTGAGATTAGTTGTTGATGTGTAGAGGGAAGTCTCTACCATAAGTACGGGAGTATGTTGGCTTAAGTATCTGTCATGCCAACATCGTTTTGTTTGTGTGCCAGTGAAGGTTAAGGTCCCTGAGACAAAATGTTTGTGACATAGCTAGTGTAGATGAAGTGGATGAATATGGGTACCGGCTTTCATGATGTGGAAGGGTAAGCACATAGCAGCACAAGGCAACCTGTATGAGACAGAATGCAGTGAGAGGACTTTTAATCTGTCAAGGTAAGTTAGGGAGTTCAGCACAGTTATTTTCTTTGGCAAGAGATCTTTGGAGCCTTTTTAGTTGGGTAAGATGTTTAGAGAGGTGCATGATGAAAGAGGTGATGCATTCAATGATAGGTCAGATAATATACAGAGATGTATAGAAAGAAATTATGACTTCATTATTCCTAGAGGAAATGGCTTTGAAAATTAATTTTGCCCGGCAGAATGATTTCGTTACCATGATTGAAACATGGTGGTCAAAGGGCAGTTTGTTGTAGACACAGATACCCAGGTCTCTGATGACTGTGTCAGTTTTTAAGGGGTGTGGTATGAACTAGAGAAATCTGACTTACAAAGTAAAACCGCACTTGCTTTAGCATCAAGTTTAAGCCCATTGACACTGCAGAATTAGTATGATGAAGCCCTTGGTGGTGTGTTCAAGTAGCTGAAGAGGAATGTACAGTTGCACCCATTTAGCAGTCAGCTGCATACATAGTCAGCAGTAGCCCTTTGACTTCTGTCATACTGTCAGAAAAGTAATCGCTGACAAGGAAGTTCCCAGGGCAAAGCCCTGTAGAACACAACTAGTAGCATTCACTTCTATGGAAAAGGTTTTGGTGAGCAGTTTGGCCATCCAAACGACTATGTAGGGGTTACGATTTAGCTGGATAATTTTGTCATTAATACCAGACTGTGTCAAAGGCTGTACTATATTGGCAATGCTGACAGTGGCCAATGTGCATAGGTTTAGTAACTGTTTCAAAGAAATAGATTAACTAGACAGGATCTGCTTTTAACACAACCATATGGATTTAGATCAAGAAACTGAAATTTCTCAATGAAGTTCAACTGTGATATGTTCCATAACTTCACAAAAGACTCTGCTGAGACTTGCAGGGGATTACCTTGATCTGTGGTGGGGCAGCCCTTGTGTAGTGGCACCACTATGGCAGTTCTTTAGCCATATTGTACATATCCTTTTGAGATGCTAAGGCTGAATCAGTTCAGAAGGAGCTGAACAAAGCTGTGTTAGGAACTTAAGAGACAGCAAGGTACGTTGTCTGCACCCATGGAGTATTCTTGGTCATCAGTGGAGCATACAGGACTTGATCAGGAGAGATTTTGCGAGGAGCTGTAGTCTAATAGACAGTAGGGTAGAACCAAGGGTTGAGCAATTGAGGCGAAATTTGATCTGAATTTGTCACTTAGGATATTGGCAATGGTTTCAAGATCACAGTAACTGCCACTGTTACATACCAGCTCTAAACAGTATTGAATTTATGCTGGAGTTTCCTGACATAGTTAAATGCGGTCTTTTATGTTTGTCTCTGGTTGTGGTGAAAACTTTGAGTTCAGAGAAGCCATACAAATGTGTTTTTTTAGTGGATCTCTTGACAGTTCTGCTTATCTCTTTGGAATCCCTTTTGAGGTAGGGGAGGAAGATTACTTGTATATGACAACTAGTCTTTTCTTCTTCTTGTGCAGTTTGTGTGAAATTCCACTATAAGGGTTTATTCCTGAATTTCCCATTTTATTTGTGACCTAGAAGGATAGATACCTGTATGCATTTGTTTAGATAAGCAAAGAAATCAGAAGTATGTGGAGCAGCTTTGTCTTGGAGTTCGAGGCACTTTTACAGTTTACAAAACAAAAAGAGGTTGGTTTAGGAGTAATCACTAAACGTGGCAAGGTTTGTGGGCAGGAGTGGTACCATTTCTGAGGGAGAAAATAATCGAGCTTTACCAAGGGGGAAGAGACAACAATTAGATGGGAGCAAGCATGGGCAGTATTATTAAGGATGAGGTTAAAAGGATTTGCACCTCTTCATAGATAAAGGGATAAAGCCCTGACAACATCTCAGGCAACCCAGGTTTGAATTGCAGCTCACATGCCTGTCCTTCGGGGGGGTGGGGGGGGGGTGGCTGACACTGTCCAAGGGAAATGTATAGCAAAGCTCAAAAGAGCTGCTTCTGGGAAGGGTCACTGCTCTGCCAGGGAAAACGGGTAAAGCTGTCCTGCAGGAAGAGTAAGCTAGCCCATTCCCTACCATGTGACTCTTCCAGTAGTGAGAATGCGCTGATTGGGATTCTGGGGCAGGACTGAATGGCAATAAGGCTGTCAACCGTCTTGAGGATTTTCGGCTGCTGTTGGGTGCAGGGAAAAGTGTCATTGGGCTTGGTCTGGTAATGAGGGAGTAGAATTAAAAAAAAAGATTTGCATCTCTAGAGTGAGAGGGACAGTTCAGTCTAGTAAATCGACATTTACATTATCTAAGAAGCATTGTGCATATCTGTTATTGGTTTTGTAGGTTTGCCGTGTAGCTGAAGTCACTTAAAAGTAAAGTTTTGGGTTTAGTATATATAGATTCTAAATTATATAGATTTTTATTATGATCAGTAGGATATATGGAAGGGACCTATAATTTACAGGAATGTGACAAGTTTTTTAGGGTGACCAGGAATTTTTCTTCTACTGCCCTCCCAGGACTTTATGTGATGGCTCCACTGCCAGCACTCATTTGGCCCATTTGTTTTGGAGCCAAGGGAGTCAGGTACTCTCCAAGTTGGCGAGAGCCCTATGTGGCCCATTCATTCCCACTAAGGAATTCCAGTCAGCTTTGTTACCCAGCAATGTTTGGATGGTACAGGGCAGGCAGGCTTGCTGATCCTAGGGGTAAGCATACCCATTTCACATTGGAATCACACCCTTTACCTTTGCAGCTCTGTTAAGCCCACTTTTTGTGTTCCCTGAGGGGAAGCATGCCTCTCCACATGCCGGATTTAGCATTGCTTACTGGTGATAAGTGCCATGACTGCACAGACTCTGCTGGCTTGGCCTCCACTGAGTAGTACCTGGTGCTCCTTCTGTCACCCGATGTGGTGAGGCAGTCCATCTGCCTTCCCCTACAGTAGCCGAGCAAGCTATTTCATACATGTGATGACTTGATAATTGAACTTGGTAGTCTGTGACATAGTCATAGCTTTATCTCTTTACACTTTGGACCTGGTTATAGGGTGACAAAATCCTTGAAGTTCTAGGTTGGTACTGGATAAGTAACAGAGATGCCACCACTGTTCCCATATAGAGGGGGTGCTGTCCATACATAGAAACAATGTTTTAGTAACTGTGGATGTTCAGCATATTGATCACTACTGCAGTAGCCTTAGATAAATGGGTTATTTGCTACCAAGGATATAATACCTGGCCAGCTTCCAAAGCTTCATGGCGATTTCCATGTGCTCAGACTGCCTGGCAGCTCGAACTGAGCTAACTAAAAGCCAAGTTTAGGCTGCAAGCTCTTCAGAGCTATCCTGCCACTGAAGAGTGCGCTGCTCTGAGGCTTTCACTGATTAACAGTCTGCTTGTGCTGTTCCTGTACTCGGCAGAAAAGTTCCCTTTGGGGAAAAAAACTTCCATTCAGTAATTTTTATTATTAATGCTTTTCACTTCAGGAAGTTTGTTTTAAAGCTAGGAGTTTGTGTTTTACATTTTTCTGTGGAGAAATTGAGTTTATTTTACTTTGAGGGGCTGACAGAGTGTTTTAAAGTGCTTTTTAAAGTCTTTATTTTTTACCAGCATTTGCTTCTTGTTTTCCCAGGAAAAGAAGCTCCATTTCTAACCTGACCATGGAGCAAATCTGTCTGTCCCATGGTCGGTCCTTTTTCCACTGACAAAAAGAAAAAGTTAAGCAAACAGCCTTTACAGTCACAGCAGTCTAACAATTTGCCTCAGCTTCAGGGGGTGACTCTGCTGTAGCCATTAGTTGTACCTCAGATCACTCATGTTTTATCCCAGATCCCACTGGTGTAGCAGCTACAGCCACTATGGACCAGGTGTTAGCCACATCCTCTGTGGCTGTTGGCGTCCCCTCAATGGACAAGGGAGAGACACCAACACCCTTGTCGGTCCTGGGAGAGGGAACAGGGATGGCTTCCCTGTTTTGCCAGAATGTTGTGCTCATGCCTGAGGAACCTGCTGCCATCATTAATAACAATGTTGCTCCTATTTTTTCTGTCAAAAAGAAGTGGAAAACTAAGCATGTGTCTACTCCTCCTTGAAAGTCCTTAAACTGGAGTAGCTTACTGGTCTGGCTCAGTGTTTAATTCAGGCTGTTGATCCTTCTTATAAAGTAATTTCTAGTAAACGTATCCAGTCACACTATCCCAGTCAACAAATGTAAAATAAAGTAAATGGAGCTCAGGAACAAACAAAGGCTGAAGACAGTATTCCACATAAAACAGCGTAAATTCAAATATGGCGATGAATCAAACAGGAGTACAGATAGGCTCCAAAATAAAGCTTTAATGGCAAGCGCTTTCACCCTTCTGGGCTTCCTCAGGCCAACATGATTTTTTAAAAGAAGACATCTTATATACTTTAATTCATATGACATAATTTCCTGTATTATATAAAAAACAGTCATCATCATCATCATCTTTCGGCTTTTCCCATTAGGGGTCGCCACAGCGGATCATCTCTTTCCATTTCTTCCTATCCTCTGCATCTTGCTCTGTCACACCAACCGCCTGCATGTCCTCTCTCACCACGTCCATAAACCTTATCTTAGGCCTTCCTCTTTTCCTCTTACCTGGCAGCTCCATCCTTAGCATCTTTTTCTCAATATACCCATCGTCCCTCCTCAGCACATGTCCAAACCAACGCAATCTCGTCTCTCTTGCTTTGTCACCAAACTGTCCAACATGAGCTGACCCTCTAATATACTGATTCCTAATCCTATCCATCCTAGACACACCAAGTGCAAATCGTAACATCTTTAACCCTGCCACATCCAGCTCTGACTCCTGCCTTTTTGTCAATGCCACTGTCTCCAACCCATATAAAATAGCTGGTCTCACTACTGTCTTGTAGACCTTCCCTTTCACTCTTACTGGTACCCGTCTGTCACAAATCACTCCTGACACTCTTCTCCACCCATTCCACCCTGCTTGTACTCTCTTCTTCACCTCTCTTCCACATTCACCATTACTCTGAACTGTTGATCCCAAGTACTTAAACTCGTCCACCTTTACCAACTCTACTCCCTGCATCCTCACCATTCCTCTACCCTCCCTCTCATTTACACACATATATTCTGTCTTAGCCCTGCTGACCTTCATTCCTCTGCTTTCTAAAGCATATCTCCACCTCTCCAGAGTCTCCTCAACCTGATTCCTACTCCCACTACAGATCGCAATGTCATCTGCAAACATCATAGTCCACGGGGCCTCCTGTCTGATCTCATCTGTCAACCTGTCCATCACCACTGCAAATAAGAAAGGACTCAGAGCTGATCCTTGATGTTTTCCCACCTCCACCTTAAATGGATCTGTCACTCCCACTGCAGTCCTCACCACTGTCACACTACCCTCGTACATACCCTGTACCACTCTTACATACTTCTCTGCCACTCCCGAGTTCCTCATACAATACCACATCTCTTCTCTAGGCACCCTGTCATATGCTTTCTCCAAGTCTACAAAGACACAATGCAACTCCTTCTGACCTTCTCTGTATTTCTCCAATAACACTCTGAGCAAACATCGCATCTGTAGTGCTCTTTCCTAGCATGAAACCATACTGCTGATCACTAATCATCACCTCCCTCTATATAAAAAAACAGTACATTCTTTAAATAACATTTAAAATCACATTTAGGTTCATAGGTAGATACTAGGCAATCTGCCCTAGGGCATTTATAAGCCTAGCCAGAGTGTGTTTGGCTTCCGCCTCCCTATTAGATTAGCCTACTGTGCCTCTGTAAAGTAGGTCACAGAAGGTACCCTTTTAAGATTAGTTTACTGTGCCTCTGTCTAGCAGGGACACAGAAGAGGTCCCATGGGTGAATTTGCGATTTCCCATCCACGCGTCCAGATTTCGCTTGAACAGGGTCAGCGAGGGGCTATGTCTAACATGAATTGGGATTCTATTCCAGAGTGAGGGGAGCCTCTGGGAAATGAATTTGTCCCTCCATCATGTCCCATTTATTTTTGTGCTGAGGTTTAGGTCCCTGGAGCGTGTAGCTCTAAGGGACTTGGATTTTTTGAGGTGGAGCATGTCCATTAATTCTGGGTTTGAGTAGACGGTAAGCAACTGAGGAGAGCTGGAGTTTCTTTAGTCGAGCTGCATAGGACATCTGTTTGTAGCCCATGAACCTCTTGGTGAGGTACTTTTGGGGTCTCTCCAGTTGCTGCAGGTGTCGGGTAAGGTACATTCCAAAAGGGGCATTGTATTCAATTATGGGTCTGATGAGTGACGAGTAGAGGGGCACAATGACCTCTCTTGATCTAGATCCGAACCCTTTCGTGATAAGGTGGGCTATATAGAGGGTCTTTTTAACCACTTTGGCAACATGATTATCAAAGGAGAGATTACTATTTACACTGGTCCCCAAATCTCTAATTACTTCTTCCAAACTTAATGGATTACCACCTATGTGGTAATTTGTGGGCACCTTGTTTTTCCCAAAGGGGATGACTATGCACTTTTTAGCATTTAGCTTGAGGCTGTGGCTCTGGCACCAAGCATCCGTCTCTGTGAGACCCTTTTGGAGGATGCTTGTGTCAGCTGGAGATTCAATTATGGCCCCCAGTTTGCAGTCATTTGCGAACTTTGTCAGCCATAATCCCCCCGTGTTAGCCTGAAACTCAGAGAAGTATATACCGAACAAGAGAGGTCCCAGAACTGAGCCCTGTGGGACGCCACTTGTAACTGGTTTGGATTCGGACATGGCACCTGTGATTCTGACCATGTGGGTTCTATCTCTGAGCCAGTTTGCAACCCATCTTGTGATATAGGGGTTGATATTTAAGCTGGTAAGCTTATTTATGATGCCCGAGTGGGGTATTGTGTCGAAGGCTTTTGCGAGGTCCAGGTAGGCTGTGTGGACTACCTTGCCCTCATCTATGGCTTTGGTAACAGTTTCAAAGAAATCAACTAGGTTTAAGAGGCAAGATCTTCCCTTAACAAAGCCAAATTGGGTAGGGTCCAGTGTCTGGAGGCTCCCAATGTCTTTGTTTATGAGTTCCATGATAATACGCTCCATAGCTTTACAGACCAGACTAGTCAGGCTTATGGGACGATAGTTTCCGGGGTCTGTTGTGGCACCACCTTTGTGGAGTGGGACCACTGTAGCTGTACGCCATTCTTTGGGTACATATCCTGTAGTAAGGCTAAGTTTGAACAGTGACTTAATGTGAGGGTTCAGTTCTTCTTGGAGCTCGTGTAAGACACAGCCTGGGACACCGTCCGGTCCCATAGATGCTGTGTTTTTTGCTTTGGAGAGGGCAGCTTTCACCTGTGCATCTGTGATGTCAGGGAGGTTACATTCAGTTGGGATAGGCATTTGCTCCTTTGGGGGGGGAAGGGGGGGGCGTTTGCGCTGAATCTGTCTGCCAGGATGTTGGCTATGTCTGTAGGTTTGGTATATTTTGTACCGTTATGCAACAATTCAGAGCATATCTGGGAGTTTCCGCCCATGTTCCTGACATAACTAAAGAAGACCTTGTGATTATCTTTAGTGTCTAGGGCAATTTTTCTTTCGAAACTGGCCTTTGATGATTTTATGAGGGATCGAAGTTTCTTGCTAATACTGATCAGAGATGCCTTCCCCTTTTGGGATTTTGCTCTGTCATGTAGTAGCTTCCTCCGTCTATTGTATAGCTTATTTATGGCCGGGGTCCACCAGACCAGTCTCCTGTTTTTGGAGGAGTGAGTCTTGGTTTTATTTGGGATGGCACGATCCATGCATTCCCACAGGTGCTCATAGAATGCATTTGTAAAAGATTCTGCGGATTGGGCTGTATTATCCTCTGGCCCAGGGGCTTTGAAGGATTCCACCTCAGTCTTGAGAAGTGCAAAGTTGACTTTTGAGAAATTCTTTACAGTGATTTCCTTGGCTGGGGGTGGGGACGGGATATGGATGTCCAGGGAAATTTGTTTATGGTCTGATCTTACCAATGAGGGGTTTACCTCTGGTGTGGAACATAGAGTCCCCATGTTGGTGATGACCAGGTCCAATATGTTCCCTCTTGTGGGAGTGGTGACCAGTTGTTCCATTGCGTTAAGTTTATAAATTCAAGGAACCATTGGGCGAGGGTGTTTGGGCTTGAGTAGTTTTCCCAGTCAATGTTTGGGTAGTTGAAGTCACCCAATAACATAGTGTTTGGAGAGACCTTCATATTCTCCAGTGTTTTCAGGAATGCCAAGTGGGGTTCCTGTAATAGGGAGGGTGTTCTGTAGCAGGCTACAAACTGAAAGGCAGTTTTGCCCGCTGTTAGTTGCACATGGATGGTTTCCGATGCTTCGTGCAGTGCTACTAACCTGGAGGTGTAGGTATCTTTGATGAATATAGATACTCCCCCTTCTTTTGTGCTTCGGTCCGAGTTTTGGGGCCAAAATGCATGGTATGAGTTATAACCTGGTAGTGCTGGGGTGCTCTCAGGAGCCTTGAACAAGGTTTCTGTTACTGCACAGACATTGATTTTCTCCATACTGAGGAGAGCCTCGAGTGCGTGCATCTTGAGGTTTAGACTTCTGGCATTGAGTAGCTTTACCTTTAGTTTTTTTATCCTTGGGTTGTCTATGGAGGTGGGTTTGTCCTTTGAGCCTTGCCTAAAAAAGGCACTATGGGGGTGGCAAGAGCCTTGGTCAGTATACGAAAGCCTAAGGGTGACAGGTGCAAGCCGTCCCTAGCGAAGCAGCGTGGCTTGTCGAGCATGTCATCCCAGGCTGACAGACACTGGATCCCCTTTGAATGACACCAATATTTTAGCCAATTGTTGAAACTGATCATTTTGTCTTTATACTGTGGCATCATTCTTGGTGAGGGCAAGATGCTACTCAAGGTCATACCAGCCTGGGCTACATGGTCAGAGAGCTCCTCTATGTCTCTTTTCATGTAGTCCATGGAGGTACGTCTCAGGTCATTCACACCAGCATAGACAATGACGGAGTCATACTTGTACTTGCTTTGGAGTGACCTGAGTGCTTGCATTATGTGGTGGATCTTGGCACCCGACAGGCAGCTTACAGTGACCTTCTCCTTATTCAGTCTGGTGAGCGGGACGTCAGTGTGCCGGACAATAGAGTCCCCTATAACAAGTGTATTTGGTGTGTTGTTTGGCCTTAAGGGCTGTGACTGTGAGGCACACTGATTTTGTGATTCGTGGGTATTGTTGAGGGGTGTCTGTTGCTTGGATATCTGCTTAGGAGGTCTTTGCTGTTTAGGCAGATTTTTATTTAGAGCCTCCGAGTATGTTTTTGCGTGTTGGGTATGCAGATGCAATAGGTCTGTGTGAGACTGGATTTGTGGTGTGGGTGGTTACCTTTTCCTCCTGACTGATTGTGCAAGTCTTGGGTTGAGAGAGCTCTGCATCCAGTTTGGCTGTGTAACTGCATCTCTCATATGTATTAGAGTTTGTTGGAAGGAGGAGAGGGTTGTCTGTGTACATAAGGCAATTGTAACATTGCTTCAAAATTCCCAGATTCACCAACTGGACTGGAGAGTAACTTTGAAACTGACCCTTGGACGTACCAGATTAGTATAGGGAACTGGTTTTATACTGATCTGATTAGGGAAGGGAACTGATTTTTCACTTGATCAGGAAGGACCAATCGGGAGCCTAATACTTATGAGAAGTCAAGGAGGGTGTAGTGCTTTAGTTAGTTAGTGTTTCCTTGTACAAGCTGAGCAAGTGCAGGGCTTTAGAAAGAGAATAGAGTGATTACTTTGAGAGTTTGAACAGTTCTAAGGGAATTATATTTATATATAATTTATACAGTTATAGTTAAAAACTAAACATTTATTAAAATTAACCAGAATATATATATATATATATATATATATATATACATACATGTAAAACATAACATTAATTAATTTGCAGATGTCCTTCAAGGATGCATCTGCAGTCCTTACAAATGGGTTGTCCTGTCGTCAGGCAGCCCTTCGGTCGGCCGGATTCCAAAGTCTGGGTCTGGCCTCGGCTGGTGTCGCACTTCACCCGACGTCATAGCTGCAGTTCTTCGGGTATAAAGGCATCAGCCGACGCCATTTTCCTCAGTCTTTCTTGCCGCGTGGCGCCCGAAGCAGAAGCTGTTCGCAAGTGCCAGTCGGTCAGATCCAGAGATTACTACTTCGAAGACTTCTAAAAAGCTAAGTACCCCGTTGGGGACTCTTTCTTGCCTCAGCCGATGTCAGAAAAAGTGAATAACTGTTTAACTTGTGGGAAACAAATACCTCATAAAGATTTCCACTCTTACTGCTTACCTTGTCTAGGCCCAGACCACGACGTAGCAGCTTGTTTAGCCTGTGCTTCTTTCAACCGACGAACGATTAGACATCGGTCGGAGTTTGCTGAACAGTTTTTCGGCTCAGATTTTGCGTACATAATGCCGTCGGATCCTCAGACTACTCAAATTGTTAAGAAACGCAAAGAAAAGGACCGACACTCGCGGTCCGCGGTTTCGGCCGAAACCACGGCTAAGCAAACCGCGAGTGTCTCGGTTTCGGCCGAAACCGAGCAAACGGTTCAATCTTCAGCCGAATCCATGACTACTACCGAGGCCCCTTCTATCCTAGTTGAATCGGCCTCTGACGTTTTACCTACTACTGTGGTTTCACAAGACTTATCGGACACCATCCCTTTGGATGTTTCTACCCCAGCACGTGGTGCTGCTAGGCCTCCTGCAGCCATGTCTATAAAGGCCTTTGCCAGGGCTAAAGCAGCCAAAACTTCTAAGTCTGTGCCTGTTAAGCCCCCCACTCACAGGCCCACTTCCAGTTCCCAAATGCTTACTCTGGCAGAGGATCTCATCTCTTTAATAAGGGGATCCCAATCTCACCCAGACAGGGCCTCTCAGCCTCCAGAAAAGAGACCTAGAGCAGAGCCCCCTGAGCCAGTGTCCTCAGATGACTCTTCTGATGATTCAGACAATACAGACCATCCAGAGGCTCCTTTTTCTACTTATGAAGATTCCGATGCTGAAGAATCGATTCCTTCTGCTTCTCCACCAGAGGAATTTTCTTTTGGGGAAACTTTACATGCCATGAGAGAGCAATTCCAATGGCAGGGACAAGATTTCTCAGATTCAAGGAAAAGGCTTAGGACCTTTTTACACTTACCACAACATAGGCCTTTAGCTATACCTCCAGTTCTTCCTGTTGTGGATGATGCATTTAATGATGCTTGCACTGCTCCTGATACTTTACCTCCAGCCCCTGCTAAGCCCGATAGGTTCTACAGGGTCCCGGACACTCATCACCATTTATACAAGGCTCCTTTCGCAGATCCTGAGACTATTTCCCAGGGGCCTAAGGCAGTAGCCGACCTCAGCTAAAACCCTCTCCTTCTGAAAGGGAATCCAGGTCCTTAGAGAGATGGGGTAAAAAAGTATACACCTCTGCTACTCTCTCAGCTAGAGCATTGAACTGTCAGTTTCATATGATCCAATACCAAGAGTTTATGCTTGATCAGTTAACTAAGAAACTGTCCTCGGATGATTCTTTAGATAAGAAATATGTTCTAGAAATGGTGAATAACATTCAGCAGGTTAGTAACCATTCCTTAAAATGTGGCTATGATGCACTGGAGGCTTCATTTAGATCAGCCATGACTGGCACAGTTATAAGAAGGCATGCATGGTTGAAAGAACAGGTCTTGCCGGATCATGTTAAAGCAAAGCTATTAGATGCTCCTATGGATAAGGTCAGTTTATTTGGCTCTCCTGCCCAACAGGTATTGAAGAAAATGGAAGAGAAGGCAAAATCTGTACAAACAGTGAAAGATTTCTTACAGGTTCAGCCTCCAAGGTTTAGCAGGAACTGGCCTTCCAAAAATTGGTCCTTTCCAGACTCCTCTAAAACTCAGAGAGGCAGGAATAGGCGTTCAAGAGGCAGAAATCAATCCAGAGGAGGTGCCTACAGGGGACGCCAGTGGCAAGGTAACAACCAACGAGGCACAGACACAACCACTACCACTGCAACAGGACAATCACAGTGACTTGGTTTTGACACCGCCTACCAGGGAACAAATAGAAGCACCCTTAGGCGGAAAGTTGGCATTATTTTCAAAAAACTGGCACTATATCACAAGAGACAAGTGGATTTTGCAAACTATAGACCAAGGCTACAGGTTTCATTTCCACACTTTACCAGGAAAAGAGGAATGCCAAACCTACCACCAAATCAAAAGACAGAAGCTCTAAAACAAATAGCTCAATTAGCAAGGATGAGAGCTGTGGAAAAGGTACCACCTATGGAACAAGGCAAGGGATTTTACTCCAGACTCTTCCTAGTACCAAGAAAAGAGAAAAATTGGAGGCCTATTCTCGACCTGTCCGCTTTAAACACATTCATCATTGTTCCAAAATTCAAAATGCTGACCCTACAGCAACTTCTTCCCATGCTGGGCAAGGAGTATTGGCTGGTAACTCTAGATCTCAAGGAGGCATACCTGCACGTCCCCATACGACCAAATTGCAGAAGATACCTCAGATTTCTTGCAGGATCAGAGCATTATCAATTCTCAGCATTGCCCTTTGGCTTATCTACTGCGCCCAGAGTGTTCACGAAATGCCTGGCATCAGTAATCGCTCACTGCAGGCTTCAGGGAATCCAAATTTACCCATACCTGGACGACTGCCTGATGCAAGCGGGCAACAAAAACAAGCTAACAGAAGATTTACAAAGAGTCATTTGCTTACTACAGGCCCTGGGATACACAGTCAATATAACAAAGTCAAGACTGATACCATCCCAAACAATAACCTTCTTAGGTGCAGAATTGGACACAGTAAAACAGATGGCATTCCTAACTGCAGAAAAACAAGAACAACTTCCTCTCTACTTCTTGGCATTAACAAAGCAGAACAAACTAACAGCAAGGAAAGTACTGCAGGCCTTGGGCTTCATGGCATCCTGCATAATCCTGGTCCCCCATGCCAGACTACATATGAGAAAGCTACAGTGGTACCTAAAGAATTTATGGTCTCAACACAGGCACAGCTTAGAAACCGAAATACCACTAATTCCATGCCTGAAGCAAGAGTTCCTATGGTGGGCTCAGGCATGCCAGTCAAACCCAGGTTTGCCCTTCCACAGCATTCAACCAAGCCAAACCATCACAATGGACGCCTCAGACCTCGGTTGGGGGGCCCACATGCTGGACAAGTGCATACAAGGCTTATGGACTCCAGAGCAGCTGCACCTGCACATAAATCAAAAAGAAATGCTGGCAGTACAACTAGCAATCCAGAATTTCAGACCATTCCTCCAAGAAGGCCAGTTGATGATAAGGACAGACAACACCACAGTCATGTGGTACATCAACAAACAGGGAGGCACTCATTCATACCCTCTATGCCGAATGGCCCTGGACCTATGGAATATGGCTCTGAGTTACAATATTCAGTTACAAGCAATTTTTGTACCGGGAAAAGAAAACATCCTAGCAGACATATTAAGCAGAACTACCTCGGATGCTCACGAATGGATGCTACACCCGGACATCTTCAAGGCCATCACAAAGAAATGGGGACTGCCACAAATAGACCTATTCACATCCCCACTCAATCACCAGCTCAAGAAATTTTGCATAAGGACATACCACCCACTTGCTTGGAAGGTGGACTCTCTATCCTTCAGTTGGAAAGGCCTGACAGCATATGCATTCCCACCTCTTCCTTTGATGCACAAGGTGCTATTGAAAATCAAAGAGGAACGTCCAAGGATAATTTTGATAGCTCCAGATTGGCCAAGACAACATTGGTATCCATTACTAAGGAGCATGTCCCGGGGGAGAATGTGGACACTACCCCTGATTCCCTTGATGTTAACTCAGAGCGACTACAACATCCTGCATCCAAACCTGAAAACTCTGCAACTGACTGCCTGGAACATTACATAAGAGCAACTAACCCAGATTTATCCCAAAGGGTTAAAGACATTATCCTTGAGGCCCGCAGACCCTCAACAAGAAGGAACTATGCAGGAAAATGGAAAAGGTTTCTCATTTGGAGTACCGAGAGGCAAAGATGTGTCAAAGGTAGACATTGCCAACATCCTGGAGTATTTGGCAGAGCTTTTCCATACAGGCCTGTCCTATTCCTCCATCAAAATACATGCATCAGCTATTTCTGCAGAATACAGCTTCGATCCACCTGTCTTTTCGCATCCTCTACTCAGGCAGTTTCTGAGAGGAATTAAGAATGTAAAACCTCCTGGGAAACCACCATTGCCAGCATGGGACTTGAACTTTGTACTAGAAAAATTGACACTTCCCCCTTTCGAACCAGCAGCAACAGCAGATCTTCAACACCTATCCTGGAAAACTGCTTTCCTGCTGGCAATTACCTCAGCAAGAAGGGTTTCGGAACTACAGGCTTTTATGGCAGTACAACCCTTCCTAATCTTCCATCAAGATAGAGTGTCCATGAGAACTAATCCTACATTTATGCCTAAGGTGGTATCCAGAGTGTCTTTAAACCAGGCAATCCACCTACCTACCTTCTTTCCCAATCCACAGAACAAGGGGGAAAGACTGCTGCATACCTTGGATGTACATAGACAGTTACGCTACTACCTGGACAGAACCAAGGGCAATAGAAAAACTGACCAGCTTCTGGTAGCATATGCAACAGGAAGGGAAGGAAAAGCAATTTCCAAACAGACAATCTCCAAGTGGATAGGAAATTGCATTAGATTCTGTTACTCCTACCATGGAAAGCAAATTCCACAGAACATAAGGCCTCATTCTACAAGGGCTACAGCCACTACCACAGCTTTCTTACGAGGAGTGGCTACCAAGGACATTATAGAGGCTGCTACTTGGACCTCCGTGCATACATTTGCCAAGCATTATAACTTACCTTTATACTCTAGATCCCGAGCAGGGTTTGCCACTGCTGTTTTGCAAGGGATCCTAACTACACCATAATTTCTTCTTCCTCCTCCACTAGTTTGGCTATGGTATTCTACCCATTTGTAAGGACTGCAGATGCATCCTTGAAGGACATAGTACAGTTTTGTACTTACCATAAATGTAGATGTCCGAACAGGATAGCATCTGCAGTCAGGATTACCCACCCTCCTTCCCCTCTGTGGTACTCCTAGGGTATTTGCCCACCTAATAGCTAGCTGGGGGGGGATCTCTTATGGTGTATTTGTTTGTATATATGTACATACATGATAATTTTTTGTGTTTGCCTTCTACTATTTGGAAACTTTGGCATTTATCCAAAAATTTAGCTATCCAAGAGGGCAACTGGCATCTGGGGCAAGAAACACTGAGGAAAATGGCGTCGGCTGATGCCTTTATACCCGAAGAACTGCAGCTATGACGTCGGGTGAAGTGCGACACCAGCCGAGGCCAGACCCAGACTTTGGAATCCGGCCGACCGAAGGGCTGCCTGACGACAGGACAACCCATTTGTAAGGACTGCAGATGCTATCCTGTTCGGACATCTACATTTATGGTAGGTACAAAACTGTACTTTTCCTTCCTTTTAACATAGGTCTCATAGAGACCTTATCATTTAGACCCGGTTTCTTATCTGCCCTAAGTCTTATAATCCACTTCACCTCACATTTTTCTGTAAAATTCCTAACATCTCCACCTCTTTCACCAGGTATATTAATGTGTATTACTAAAAACTTAAACACATAATCTTCTGATGTTTCAATAACATGCTTGGAAAGGGCATTCTTACAGGATCTATTCCGAATATTGTATAGGTGATGTTCTTCGTGTTTCACTGTTGCAGTCATTACATTTGGGTAATCCTGTTGGCAGGTTGCCCTCAGTCAGCCTGAATTCCAAAGTCCTGGGTCCTGCTTCGGCTGTCGTTGCCGCTTCCCTGACGTCAGGTCATCAGGGGTATAAAAGAAGCAGCCAACGTCATTTTCTTTAGTCTTTTTTGCCGCACGGTGCCCGAAGCAGAAGCAGTTCATAAGTGCTGGTCGGCCGACTCCTGAGATTTTCGAGTTCGAATTTCAAATCCAAAGTCTTCTATAAAGCTAAGTACCCCATTGAGGAAACTTTTTTCTTGCTCCAGAACCGATGTCAGAAAAAGTTAATAATTGTATTTCTTGTGGGAAGCAAATACCTCATAAGGACTTTCATTCTTGCTGTATTCCTTGCCTAGGCCCCGATCATAACTTTCTGGGTTGTCGGTTTTGTGCTAGATTTAAGCAACGCACTATTAAGCGTCGGTATGATTTTGCTTTGAACTACTTTGGACGCAGGTTTAATTATCCAGAAATGTCGTCGGAAAGCCATCCGACTACCGGAGTTCACATAAAGCGCAAAGAAAAAGAAAGATACCCGAGGCCCAAAACCGACAGCAAAGCTTCTCCTAAGCCAGTCACCGGTTCTCAATGAGGCGTTTTCGCAGCCCCTTATGACCGCTACTTTAGAGTGGCAGGCCGCTACCGACTCCCACATGGAGTCGACCATGCTGCTGGAAACTCAAGGTATTGAAGCCTCGAATGCTAATCCTTCAGATGGGTCCGGAGCCACTGAGCAGGCACCGGCTTCTGAGGGTGTATTCAGACCCAAACATCTATACATTAAACCGACTTCAAAGTCAATGACTAAAGCTCCTTCAAAGGCAAAGAAGCAAACTCAAGAGCCACGTGGACAGGCCTCCATGCCTAAAAAACAGATGCTCAAAATGGCCAAAGACTTGATTAGGGGTTCCCATCCCCCTCCTGATAAGAGGCCTAGGCAAGAGACTGACTATGAATTTTCAGATCAGGTTTCCATTTCTTCTCATTCCTCTTCTTATCAGGAATATTCTTTTCCCCCCATCAGGATTCTGATGCTGAAGAATCCATTCCTTCAGCTTCTCCTCCTGAGGACTATTCATTTGAGGGAGCATTTCCACTGGCAGAGAGAAGATTTTTCAGAATCTAAAAAGAGGCTCAGAGATTTCTTGTTACTACCCCAGCACAAGCCATCCCCCTGTGTTAGACATTGTAGATGATGTGTTTTCGGAGTCTAGCCTTACCCCTGGCTCCTTGCCTCCAGCTCCTGTTAAGCCTGACAGATATTACAGGGTTCCTGACTCACATAAATTCCTTTTTAAAAACCCTGCTGCAGACCCAGAAACTATTTCTCAGGGTCCCAATGGAGTTAAGGCTTCCGCTGCAAAAAAACCTACCCCTTCTGACAGGGATTCCAGTGAACTGGACAGATGGGGAAAAAAGGTTTACACATCTGCTACCTTGGCTATAAGGGCCTTAAACTGTCAGTTTCATATGCTCAAATATCAGCAACATGTCATTGCTTAAACAGAAAATGTTGTTAAACACTGAATGTGCAGAAAACAAGGAAATGCAGGATATATTGCATGCAGCTGAATAAGTTGGAAAACATACTTTGCAATGTGGTTTTGATTCTTTAGAGGCCTCCTGCAGGGCCGCAGTTACAGGTTCTGTAATTAGAAGGCATGCTTGGTTAAAGGAAGAAAATCTGCCTGATCATGTTAAAGTTAAATTATTAGATGCACCTTTACAGCATGATACTTTGTTTGGAGTTAAGGCAGAAGAGGTGTTAAAGAAAATGGAGGACAAGGCTAAATCTATGCAAACAGCCAATGATTTCTTACAAGTACAGCCACCTAGGTTTAGTAGACACTGGCCAACAAAGAATTTGGTCCTTTCCTGTGTCAGACAGACCTCAAAGAGGCAGACCCAGACGCCTTAGAGGCAGATCCCAGGCACAAGGTTCATACAGGTCAAAGCAATGGGGTGCTTCTACCTCCAAAAGTGGAGAAGACAAATAACCTTACCGGAAACAGTCCCATTGACTTCCCCCTGCCTGCACCAAGCACTTATTACCTGGCAGCACCCTTAGGGGGGAAATTAGCACTTTTTTCTCAGAATTGGCACATTATAACCCAGGACAAGTGGGTTCTGAATATCGTGTCACAAGGCTACAAGTTCCATTTCCATACCCTGCCAAAGGCAAATGGCTGGCCAGATCTGCCAAAAAATCATTGGGCAGAGGCACAAAAACAAGTCTCATCCCTCATGGACATGAGGGCCATTCAACAAGTGCCAGAGCAAGAGCGGGGGCAAGGATTTTACTCAAGACTGTTCTTAGTGCCCAGAAGGGACAAGGCCTGGAGGCCAATACTGGACCTATCGATTCTGAACACATACCTGGATATACCAAAAATTCAAAATGTTGACTTTGCAGCAACTTCGGCCCATGCTGGGCAAGAACGCTTGGCTTGTAACTTTAGACCTAAAAGAGGCATACCTGCATGTCCCAATCAGACAAATATGCAGAAGATACCTCAGATTCAAGGCTGGTTCAATGCATTACCAATTCTCTGTACTGCCCTTTGGCTTATCTACTGCACCCAAGGTCTTTACAAAGTGCCAGGCACCAGTAATTGCATTCTGCAGATAAAGAGGAATACAAATATACCCTTACTTGGACGACTGTCTAATTCAAGCAGAGAACAAGGACATCCTTTTACAGCGACTGGCGTTTGTTAAAAAAACTTCTAACATGCCTAGGGTACACAGTCAACGAAAAGAAATCAAAACTAGTACCCTCTCAAGAGATAATATTCCTGGGTGCAAGCTAAAATACAACTGCCCTGATGGCTTATCTCACGCCAGACAAACAAAGGCAACTGACTGCCTATTTCAACATGTTAGCAACAAAGGCCCAGTTATCTGCAAAAAAAATTCTGCAGGCTTTGGGCTTCATGGCATCCTGCATCCTATTAATTCCATATGCAAGACTGCATATGAGGAAACTTCAATGGTACCTAAAAAGTGTTTGGACTCAGCATTGCCACAGCCTGGAAACCAAAAATCTGAAGTAGTTATTCATTTGCTCTGCAACCTGTGGGTATCGGATCCGACCCCGGATCCGAGCCGGCAGCTTTCCAAGCTACAAGATCCGAGCTCCTAGCTCCTCTCCCCTACCCATAATCCCCTGCTACATGCTGTATTACCTCAGATAGTTTTTTGCCGCGGCTGAAGCAGCTACCTTTGAAGAGCTCCTTGGCTTTTGGTGAGATCGTTACTTTTCTTAAACTTTTTTCTCAACTGGGAAGATTGTATTTTTTAGTGTACAAGTGAATAGTATCCCTGGGTTTTTTTAGTCGTAGTTTAGATACTCGTTATTTTTTTAGAGTTAGTTGTTTTTCTGTGTGACACCCCTCCCCCCTTAGTGTTTGGGTGTGCGTGTGTGAGTGTTAGTCAAAATGGCTGAAGGGCCCAAAGCCGTTTTTTCAAAGTGTACTGAGTGTGGCCATAAGCTTTCTCCGGCTGATGGCCACACTCCATGCGTTTTATGCCTGGGGGTGGCCCATTTATCTACGGCCTGCCCAATATGTGTGGCCTTTAACCCCCGGGCACTTAGGGACAGGAAGAATAAGCTGATCCTGGCGGGCTTGCTTCCCCAGGAATCGGCTTCTTCTTCCTCTCCTGCTCAGGCTGCCTCAGCAGCCCCGGTGCCTTCTGTGCCCCCTGCTCAACTGAGGACTCAGCCTCCCTCTTTGGGTTTGAGCTCGGGGGACTCTGGTGCCTCTTCCTCCAAGGAGAAGAGGCACAAGGACAAAGAAGGGCACAAATCTCAGAAAAGGCGGGCTGAGACTCAACCCTCAGCCCCGCCATCTAAGCTGGCTAGGTCTCCCTCGAGGGTCTCCGGATCCTCCCCCTCTCAGCGCCGTTCGCTCTGTTTTTCGCTGGAGCTGGAGGAGGAGTATTGGCCTCCCTCGAGGTCGTCGAGGCGGCCCTCCCCACCCGCCTCGACGACTTCTAGGTCGACCAGAAGCCTCACCGATGCGGACATGGATTGGATGATGCTTCGATTCATACAGACCCAAATGCAGATGAGGGTGCTCTTGCCTCCCCCCCCCCTCTGGGGGGGTTGCAGCCCCCATTTTTGCTCTGATCACTCCTTCTCTGACTCATTTTCGGGTCTCGGAGTCATCGGATCCGGGCCCTTTTGGAGCCGGGGATTCGTCGGCGCCAGTAGCTCCGGTCTCTTCGACGCCGACTGTGCCCTTGAGCATGTCGGATCCGAGTTCTCGGGGCCGAGGGCTGAGCGTCTGATCCGTGGGAGTTGGTGTGTCTTTGGCACCGCTGGGTTCGCAGCAGACCTCTGTTTTGGCTCCGACTGCATCGGCCCCGATCCCTACCTCGGAGCCGAGGAGATTACTTTCGGAGCCTGGCGGGAGTAGTTCTCCTTCAGCTTTTGAGGTAGTGGAGAGGGTACTGTCGAGGTCCTCCAGGTCCCCGGTTCGGGCTTCGGTTCCTCCCGTACCCCCGCTGCATGTGGGTCTATCCTCAATCATCCGACCTTCGGGACAGCCTGCTCAAGCCCTCCAGCCGGTTCCCTTGGAGGAACAAGAACCCGTTGACGAGCCCTCTTCGGACAGTCCCACCGAGGAGGTCCCTCGTAAACGTAGGTGTAAAAGGAGGCACCTGGACTCCCCTGAGTCCGTCACCACTGACACGGATTTAGATGAAGGGGAAGGTTCCCCCAAGGTCACCCCCCCTAAGATGTCTCCTTCGGAGACATCATGGAAATGTTGCGTATTAGAGGGGGGTGGTCTGCCCAAAAACCTTCCTCGGATGAATCCGTGTTCATGGAGGCATTTGAGGCAGGCCCATCTACCTCCTGGGTGTCTCCTCCGGCTGGCCCCCTGGTAGACTTAATTACTACCAGGGAGTGGAAGGAGCCCGACATCGTGGAACCAATCCCAAGACAACATGACAAAGTCCTTAGCCCCCCCAACGGATAGACAGTCTTGGGCCAAGGGATCTCCTGTTGATGCCATGTTGGTGGCTGCTGCCACCAAGAGAGAACTTGCACAGGAGAGTTCTTCGGTTCACCCGCCTGATAAGGAATCTCGAGCGCTGGACCACATTGGGAAGTGGATGTTTGCTTCAGCGACCTTCTCGATAAGGGTGCTGAACTATATGGCACAAACCATTAGGCTACAGCGAGACTGGATTAAGGAATACGCTGCAGCCCCCCCGGAGTCCATGTCGGTCGAGGACAAGAATGTTTTTTCGACTCATTTGGCCACTCTAAAATCCATATCTAACACGTCCATGCGGCTACTCTCCCATGCTATGGAGGGAGCCACTAGGGTCAGCGGAGCTAGGGTCGTCGTGCGGCGTCACAGCTGGCTCCATCTTTGTGATTTTGCGGATCCCTTTAAGGCGTCCTTCGCGAATGCGCCCTTTGACGGGTCTTCGCTTTTGAGCAAGACCATTCGCGAAATGCTGGTCCAATGCGAGAAGGACGGGAAGACGCTGTCTGCCGTCGGAGTCCGCTTCTCTAATCCCCAACGATCCTTTTCAAGGAATCAGAGGGGACAAAAGAAGCTCTGGTTCCGCAAGTCTCAGCAGTCCCATCCAGCTTCGGACCACTCGTCCTCTAGAGGTAGAGGAGGACAAGGTGGGCGCCGGCCCAGAGGCAGAGGGAGACCGCGTAACTTTGGATTTAGAGAACCTTTCTCGGACAGCCCGCGCAGCAGCCCTGAGGGCTTACCTGACTGTCCCTCTCTGGAGGCAGTCGGGGGGCAGTTGATGGAGCACCTGTCAAATTGGGAGTCCATTACGACAGATCGATGGGTGCTCCGTATCATATCCAGGGGTTATTCCATCCCCTACATAAACCTTCCCCCCACGACCAGACGCCTCCCCGATGTACCACCGGATCAGAGGGAGGCAGCGGCTTCAGAAGTGTCAAAGTTGCTAGAAAAAAGAGCCATCCAGCCCGTCCCCCCAGACCAGTCCGGATTGGGTTATTACTCCAGTTTCTTTCTTGTTCCAAAGAAGATGGGGGACCTAAGACCCATTCTAGACCTTTCCGCTCTGAACCTGTTCATTCCCAAGGAAAAATTCCGGATGGTCACCCTCCAATCAATTTTACCCTTTCTGCGGGAGAGTGACTGGACCTCAAGGATGCGTACTACCACATATTGATGGACAGATGATCCAGAAGGTTTCTCCGCTTCCGGCTGGGAGCCAGTCATTATCAGTTCAGGGTTCTTCCGTTCGGCCTCACCTCAGCCCCCAGGATGTTCACCAAAGTCATGGCATTGGTTGCAGCTCACCGAGACTTCAGGGCATTCAGGTCTTCCCATACCACGACTGGCTCCTTACCGCCGCCAACAGGCATCAGCTCTGTGTGGCAAGAGATTACACTCCGACTCTTGCCCAGAGCTTAGGCATCTCAGTGAATCTACAGAAATCCTTTCTTTGCCCAGTTCAGGTCCTGGAGTTCATAGGGGCCAGGTTGGATACCCGCATCTCTCGAGCTACTCTAACTTCAGACAGGCTGAGCAGCTTGTCGTTTCCGGTACCAGCCCTTCTTCAGAGTCCTGCTCCGGCGGCGGAGTTAGTTCTGAGGGCACTAGGGTCTATGGCAGCGGCGATCGGTCTCTCCCTTCATGCACGTCTACGGATGAGGGTATTGCAGTGGACCCTTCAAGTTCAGTGGTTGCTATTACTCCACCCGTTGAACACTCCGATACCACTGAGCAGAGTTTGCAAGGACTCCCTTCTTTGGTGGCTCCACGTGCGAGAACTGAGACCCTTTGTGATTCCCCCACCCCAAGCCACGTTGACCACGGATGCTTCTCGCCTCGGGTGGGGGGGGCATGGTTCGGGCAGAACCGTCCAAGGCACGTGGACTTCCCTAGACACCACTTTGCATATCAATGTCCTAGAGATGAGGGCGGTGTTTCTAGCGTTGCAAACTCTCCACGACCTTCTCCCTCTGGGGACTATTGCAATCCAGACGGACAACATGTCAGTAGTCTGGTACATAAACAAACAGGGAGGAACCAGGTCTTACCCCCTTTGTCGAGAGGCTATGAGAGTTTGGGAATGGGCGATATCCACCAACCAGTTTCTGGTAGCAGCGCACATTCCGGGACGGTCCAACATATTAGCGGACAAACTGAGTCGAGTAATTCTCACTCCGTACGAGTGGTGTCTCAATCCATCTGTTGCAAAGCAGATCTTCCGCAAATGGGGTTGGCCTCTCTGCGATCTTTTTGCTTCTCCATTAAACACAAAATGCAGCGAGTACTTCGCAATACTTCGCCCCGCAGGGGAAAATCCCAGAGACGCTCTAGTTCATGCTTGGCCTCCCGGTCTCCTTTATGCTTATCCCCTCCTCCCGCTTATGATAAAGTTCATGCAGAAAGCCTGTCGGTTGAGGAGCAGAGTTATCCTCATAGCCCCATTCTGGCCTCGCCAGATCTGGTTTCCTTATCTGCGGTCTCGCAGTGTGACTCCTCCATGGATACTGGATCCCATTCCAGACCTGATCTCGCATCCTGCAGGATACCAAACCCCGAACCTGGCGAACCTCAAGCTTGTGGCTTGGTTGATCCAGTTCCACTGATGGCTAGGACTCCCGGTATCTCATCTCCTGTGATGTCCATACTGGTCGCGGCTCATAAACCGGCTACCAGGAAATTTTACAATAGTAAATGGAAACGTTTCTCCATCTGGGCTAAAGACAAGGGCCTGGATCCATTTACAGTTCCTATTCCGACTATCCTGGACTTCCTGTCACTGATTTTTCGGCAGGGAGCAAGTGCTTCTACGGTTAAGGTGCAGTTAGCAGCCATCTCCCATTTTCATGTGGGAGATAGCTTAGGGTCCTTGGTATCCACAAAATTATGCAAAACTTTCTTGCGGGGCATCTTTCTTTTGAAGCCGCCTGTGAAAGCTGTAGTACCCCCATGGGATTTGACTTTAGTCTTACAAGCCCTGACAAGTCCATCCTTTGAGCCTGCGGCCTCGGTTCCGTTAAAATTCTTGTCTTGGAAAACGGCCTTTTTGGTGGCTATTACTTCGGCCAAGAGGGTTTCAGAACTTCAAGCACTGTGTATGAAACCCCCTTACCTCATTTTTCACAAGGATAGAGTGTCCCTCAGGACTAACCCGTCTTTCTTTACCTAAGGTGGCTTCAGAGTCAAATATGAATCAATCAATAAATTTACCCGTGTTCTTTCCAAATTTTCTGAATAGAGGGGAATACAAATTGCATAAACTGGATGTACACAGACAACTGCGTTTTTACTTGCACAGGACTAAGGATTTTCGCAAGTCGGACCAGTTGTTTGTGTCCTTTGCAAAATCAGCCATGGGTAGAGCCATTTCCAAAGTGACCATAGCAAATTGGATTTGTCAGTGCATAATTCACGGGTATATATCTTCAGGCAAACCAGCTCCTATTGCAATTCACGCTCATTCTACAAGGTCTATGGCCACCTCAGCAGCCTTTTGGTCCAGGGTTCCCTTGGATGACATATGTTCAGCAGCTACCTGGTCCTCTTCTCATACGTTCATTTCTCATTATAAACTAGATATGAGTTCGAGAGGTAGGGCTTCCTTTGGCTCCGGGGTGCTTCGGAATATCCTTATGTAAAGGCCACCCAGGTTTTTTCCTAGGTAGCTGGGGACTCTGTCCCACAGGTTGCAGAGCAAATGAAGTAACTACTTCAGATAAAGAAGTTATGTACTCATCATAACGTTCCATCTGAGTAGGTACTTCATTTGTCTGCAACCAACCCCCCCTGCCATCCCCCGAACCTTTGTCGGGATCTCTGGTCACCTGAAATTCTCTTGTCAGGAGGTTAGATCTGGTATATTCCTCTGTCGAGGTAATGAGTTGTGTGATGGGGCAAAAATCGATCTGAGGTAATACAGCATGTAGCAGGGGATTATGGGTAGGGGGAGGAGCTATGAGCTCGGATCTTGTAGCTTGGAAAGCTGCCAGCTCGGATCCGAGGTCGGATCCGATACCCACAGGTTGCAGACAAAAGTACCTACTCAGATGGAACGTTATGGTGAGTACATAACTTCTTTTTACTCTCATTCCCTGCCTGCAACAGGAGTTTCGATGGTGGGCAAAGGCTTGTCACCAAAACAAGGGACAGCCATTCACATTACCCCCCAACCAGGCAGGCACTAACAACGGATGCATCAGATTATGCCTGGGGGGCCCACATGGCAGGAAGATGCATTCAGGGAACATGGACCTCAAATCAAATGCATCTACGTATCAATCAAAAAGAGATGCTGGCTGTTCAAAATGCCCTGACAGCCTTCAAGGACCTACTTTATCCAGGACAACTACTGATAAAGACAGACAACACCACGGTCATGTGGTATATAAACAAGCAGGGGGGCACACATTCTTACCCCCTTTGCAGACTAGCTATGACTTTGTGGGACACAACATTGACTTACCAAGTACATCTGCAGGCACAATTCCTTCCAGGAAGGAAAAATACTCTGGCAGACGAACTAAGCAGAAACCTCATGGATTCCCACAAGTGGCAGCTGGATCCACCAGTCTTCAACATGATAACAGGGAAATGGGGATGCCCGGAAATAGATCCATTTGCCTCTCCTCACAACTACCAACTAAAGAGATTCTGCACAAGGATTTATCACAGACAAGCATGGAAAGTGGACGCCCTATCCTTCAGCTGGAAAAACCTATCAGTATATGCTTTTCCCCCTCTGCCTCTCCTCCCCAAGGTATTCCTATAGGTCAGACAGGAAAAGCCAAAGATGATTCTGATTGCACCAGACTGGCCCCACCAGCACTGGTACCCAATATTAAGGAGCTTGTCTCAATGCCCAGCCTGGACCTTACCTCAAGTACCGCATCTACTATCCCAACAAAACAATCAGATGCTGCACAGCCAGCTCAGAACTTTAAACCTGGCAGCATGGCAAATAATGTAGTCATACAAAACACACCTCTCAGCAAAGCTGTGATGGATGTCATTTTGGATGCCAGAAGGCCTAGTACTAGAAAATCTTATACTGGAAAATGGAAGAGATTCTGTTCTTGGAACCAGGCACAAGGAACAGATACAACTGTGCCAAATATTCCTCAGATTTTACAATACTTAACTGAGATGCTGGACAAAGGCCTATCTTTCTCATCTATTAAAATTCATGCCACTGCCATTTTGGCCCATTACAATGCAGAGCCACCAATCTTTTCTCATCCCTTATTAAAACAGTACCTCAGAGGAGCCAAAAATTTAAGGCCTCCAATTTAAGATCACCAATGCCTGCATGGCACCTCAACTGCGTCTTGGAAAAACTCACCCTGCCTCCTTTTGAGCCAGCTGCTACTGCGGATATAAAGTTTTTATCTTGGAAAACAGCTCTGCTCCTAGCAATATCTTCTGCAAGACGAGTTTCAGAACTACAGGCACTCATGGCTGTGGAACCTTTTATCATTTTTTATCCGGACAGGGTCTCCCTGAGGACAAACCCAACATTTATGCCTAAAGTGGTGTCCAGTGTGGCCCTTAATCAAACCATTCATCTGCCAACTTTCTATCCAAATCCACAGAACAAGGGGGAAAGAATTCTACATTCTTTGGATGTACACAGACAGCTTAGATTCTACTTGGACAGAACCAAAGTTTTCAGAAAGAAAGAGCAGTTACTAGTGGCATATGCTGCAGGATCACAAGGAAAGGCTATCTCAAAGCAGACTATTTCAAAGTGGCTAGGCCACTGCATTCATTTCTGCTACTTATACCATGGCAAGCCAGTGCCTAAGGGCATTAGGCCACATTCCACCAGCGCTACAGCCACTTCAGCCGTTCTCAGGGGAGTACCAACCAAGGACATTTTAGAGGCAGCTACTTGGAGTTCAGTGCACACCTTTACAAAGCACTATTGTCTGCCACTCTACTCTAATTCCAGGGTAGGCTTTGCCACTGCAGTTCTGCAGGGTCTTATATCCGCCCCTAATGCTATTTAGCTCCAGCCTCCCAACCATGGCTTTGGGAATCTACCCAAATGTAATGACTGCAACAGTGAAACACGTAGAACATAGTACAGTTGTGTACACTTACCATAAATGTAGATGTTCGAGTGTATTCATTGTTGCAGTCCAGGTTTCCCACCCACCCATCCCCCTTTTCTTCTGATGGAACCTATCTTTCCTTCTCTGATTTATACAACCTGTGTGGTGTATTTGCTTGTGGACGAAAGTAAAGTTCATATTGCTGCATGTAATTTTATTTATAGATATAAATTTTGCCTACCCTTTTAGGGGGCACCTGACATCTGGGGCAAGAAAAACGAAAGAAAATGGCGTTGGCTGCTTCTTTTATACCCCTAAAAACCTGACATCAGGGAAGGGGCGACGACAGCCGATGCAGGACCCAGGACTTTAGAATTCAGGCTGACTGAGGGCAACCTGCCAGCAGGATTATCCAAATGTAATGACTGCAACAGTGAATACACTCGAACATCTACATTTATGGTAAGTGTACACAACTGTACTTTCTCTGATCCTATATTTCAATTTCCTGTCAGTTTTGCTGACATAAAATGCCGGACATAACGTACAGGTAGCCAGTTATACAACATGTTCAGAGTCACATGTCGCTGTGGTCTTAAATTCATACTTCTGAAAGCTCAGTGGAAGGAAGGCACTACTGTCTATGTAACGACAAAAATTACATCTATTACAAGGTATAGTACAAAAACAATTCATATGTTGACTAGTCATCCTGTTAACTGAGGATAGCATAAAAGTCGATGTAAATTCATCCTGTTCTTGTATGTGAAATGTGGTATGGTTCCAACTATATTCTTAATACTAGAGTCAACAGTTAAAATATCCCAGTGTTTAATAAAAATATTCTTAATCATATTAACATCTTGTGTGTAATACAGTACAGCTTTCATTTCAGTACATGTTGGATCACTCTTAGGGTCATTCTCAGTATTCGCTAAGACATTCCTATCCATAAAAAATGGTGCCGCTTGGTTGTTTCTAAGTATATCTAACCCATCTATCGCTTCCAAAATCTCTTTTAAACTATATGACCTGTGGAGTAATCTATTTTGTAGATCAGCTAACTCACCTTTATATGTTTCATTACTAGATTTAAGTTGAGATATCCTCATAGTTTGTCCTTTAATTATATTCCAGAATACAAAATCAGGGTGCATGCTGTTCCTATGTAGCAAAGTATTTTTATGACAGGGTTTCCTATAAACACCTGTGTTAAGTAAACCATTACTCACCCTCTCTATATATACATCTAGGTATGGTATTTTTGTACGTGACACATTCATAGTAAATTTAAAGTATGAGGTTAGAGTGTTAATCTCATTAAAAAAGGTGTCTAGTTCATCCTTGTTACCTGTCCAAATAAAAAAGAGGTTGTCTACAAAATGAGTATAGACTATAACATTCTTCTTGTAGCTAGGTAAAGCAAACCACTTGTGATTCTCCCAGTCTGCCATCACTAGATTGGCGTAGCTATTGGCACATGAAGTGCCCATAGCTACGCCATCTTTTTGTATGCATGCACCCTGATTTTGTATTCCTCAATATAATTAAAGGACAAGCTATGAGGATATCCCGACTTAACTCTAGTAATGAAACATGTAAAGGTGAGTTAGCTGAGCTACAAAATAGATTACTCCACAGGTCATATAGTTTAAAAGAGATTTTGGAAGGGATAGATGGGTTAGGTGTACTTAGAAACAACCAAGCGGCACCATTTTTTATGGATAGGAATGTCTTAGCGAATACTGAGAATGACCCTAAGAGTGATCCAACATGTACTGAAATGAAAGTTGTATTACACACAAGATGTTAATATGATTAAGAATATTTTTATTAAACACCGGGATATTTTAACTGTTGATTCTAGTATTAAGAATATAGTTGGAACCATACCACATTTCACATATAAGAACAGGATGAATTTATATAGACTTTTATGCTATCCATCAGTTGACAGGATGACTAGTCCACATATGAATTGTTTTTGTACTATGCCTTGTAATAGATGTAATTTTTGTCGTTACATAGACAGTAGTGCCTCCTTTATACACCCACTGAGCTTTCAGAAGTATGAATTTAAGACCACAGCGACATGTGACTCTGAACATGTTGTATATCTGGCTACCTGTATGTTATGTCCGGCATTTTATGTCGGCAAAACTGACAGGAAATTGAAATATAGGATCAGAGAACACCTATACAATATTCGGACTAGATCCTGTAAGAATGCCCTTTCCAAGCATGTTATTGAAACATCAGAAGATCATGTGTTTAAGTTTTTAGTAATACACGTTACTATATGTGGTCAAAGAGGTGGAGATGTTAGGAATTTTACAGAAAAATGTGAGGTGAAGTGGATTATAAGACTTAGGGCAGATAAGAAACCAGGTCTAAATGATAAGGTCTCTGAGACCTATGTTAAAAGGAAGGAAACTACAAATTAATTAATGTTATCATGTTTTATATGTGTGTGTATATATATATATATATATATATATATATATATATATATGTATTTATTTATTTCATGGTTAATTTTAATAAATGTTTAGTTTTTAACTATAATTCTATAAATTATATATAAATGTGATTTTAAATTTTATTTAAAGAATGTACTGTTTTTTATATAATACAGGAAATGATGTCATATGAATTAAAGTATATAAGATGTCTTCTTTTAAAAAATCATGTTGGCCTGAGGAAGCCCAGAAGGGTGAAAGTGCTTCCCATTAAAGCTTTATTTTGGAGCCTATCTGTACTCCTGTTTGATTCATCGCTATATTTGAATTTACGCTGTTTTATGTAGAATAATGTCTTCAGCCTTGGTTTGTTCCTGAGCTCCATTTACTTTCTTTATATCCAATTTTGGTGTTACAGGAACGTTAACACCTGGATAGCCAGCTTTGTTTTTTTATTTTTTGTGATATTTGTTAGCTATCTTGGTGACATGGCTGAACAAACCTTAAAATCTACATCCATTGAGTTACCCTACTACCCGACTAATGGTATGACCGTTGAGCAGAACCTGAATAGGTTCAGAGAATGTGCATCCGGCCATGAGAATCCTCTCATGGCATATGAAGCCGTTTGTGATGGAACAGAAGGAGCGTTTGGAGATCTTGAGGCGAATGGCCTATTGGAACTTTTGGATCAGTTAGAAGTGGACTTTCTAAAGATGAAACTACTACAGACATAACGCCAGCACTTTGAAGTTTGCCTGGCACGCAAACTTATACCGAGGGGTTTAAGGATCCTCAAAATGCCTACCACAGGTACTGTTTATCCAGAACTCTTATATAAATGGCAACAAATTAACATTGATACCAGTCTATGCTATATATCCCTATTAAATTAATTATTTTTACCTGAAGAAACTGCTTTGCGTGAATGCATAAAAGTACAACAAGATTATATTTGTACAAACTTTTCTGGACCTGTTGTAGATACATTTGTTGAGCGACTGTTAGACTGTGTATTTTTGTTTGAAAAAAGGTTGTTAGAACAGAAAAAAAAAGTGAAATATTAAGGGATACAGCTGATTTTAAAAATGGAAATGTCTTCACTTGGCCTAAGGTTGATAGTGATAACAGGCAACCTAAACGAAACAATGGTACTATTGATAACCTAAAAATAAACAGTGGAAACACTCAAAATGCTAACTTTAATATGAAACCTGATTGTGATCGTAATAAGGACACAAGGAACACGGGTGTTTCTCACATGGCAGTTAGAAACATGGGTGGTAAAACTACAACATTAATACACTGAGATAATGATACTGCTTCTTCGGCCACAGTTACTAATAAATGTAATGTCAGTGTGATTAATAATTGTGTTAGCTTAGGGAACGATGATATTATTACTATCCAGACTGAAAATACTGATAATAGGTCCTTCAGTGAGACAAAAAGTGTTTAATTATATAGAAGATTCAAATAGTAAAGAACCTGCCCCTTTCCCGATCAGCGACTACCGCAGGGGTGGCAGGGATAGATCTATGAGCAGGGTAAGGCAGAAGAGGAAAGTTTCGGAAGGAGAACACAAGGTCCCACTATCAAGAAGATGTGGGAGAGAACTGCAACACACTAGTATGGAATACTTCTAGTAACATTGTATCTTGTAATGAATTAGAATTATTGAATAAGGGTTTGACCTTTATTCCATACATGAAAGTGATTTAACTGAAACAATCGTAGATGCAAAAATGTTTAGTAAGAATTTACAATTGAAACTTGATTTTGGGAGTTGTTCTTATTATAGGAAGATACCAACTTTTAAAAAACCAAGTACATATGTTCCAATTTTGCATCCACTAGTTGATGCATTCTCGAAATTGGTGGAAAATGACTTGTATAGATATTATAATGAAAACAGACATAGAAGATGGTACGGAAATTTGAATGTGAATTTAAGAAAAGCATTAAATGAACTTAGAAAATATACTACTGTAGTTATCAGACCTGCCGACAAAGGAGGCCCCGTGGTAGTTATGGATAGAGAGGGCTATGTTAACAGCATGACTGATATGTTAAATGATACTACTTTCTATTCTGTTATTAGTTTGAATGATGTAGAGAGATGTATTTTGAATTTATCTCAAATTATATTCCATCTTTTTGCTACTAGTCTTATAAGTAAAGACCTGTTTAAGTTCTTCCAAGTTGAATATTACCTTTTGCCCATCATACAGGACCTCCCCAAAATCCATAAAATTCCCATACGACCGCCCATGAGACCGATAGTAGCAGGTCGGGGATGGGCCACTGAACTGATGTCTTCATATGTTGAACATTTTTTGAGACCTGTAGTCAATACATATAATCACATTTTAAAGGATAAGAAACAGTTCCTTATTATGTTATATGAATGCAGCAATAAATATCCTATTGATTTGACATATTGGTTGGTCACTCGAGATGTCCAATCATTATTCATAGTGATTCCCAACATTGAAGGCCTGGAGAGCATACATAGGTGTTTAGATTCGTATGGTAAATACAGTCCTCCACAGGTTGAAGTTTTATGCTCTTTACTGCAAGCAGTACTTAATAATAATGTGTTTATGTTTAATGGGACAATTTACATACAAAAAGATGGCATAGCTATGGGCACTTCATGTGCCAATAGCTATGCCAATCTAGTGATGGCAGATTGGGAGAATCACAAGTTGTTTGCTTTACCTAGCTACAAGAAGAATGTTATATTCTGTACTCCTTTTGTAGACAACCTTTTTTTTATTTGGACGACAGATAACAAGGATGAACTAGACACCTTTTTTAATGAGATTAACACTCTAACCTCATACTTTAAATTCACTATGAATGTGTCACATACAAAAATACCATACCTAGATGTATGTATAGAGAGGTTGAGTAATGGTTTACTTAACACAGGTGTTTATAGGAAACCCTGTCATAAAAATGCTTTGCTAAATAGGAATAGCATGCACCTTGATTTTGTATTCTGGAATATAATTAAAGGACAAGCTATGAGGATATCTTCAACTTAAATCTAGCAATGAAACATATAAAGCTGAGTTAGCTGAGCTACAAAATAGATTACTCCACAGGTCATATAGTTTAAAAGAGATTTTGGAAGGGATCGATGGGTTAGGTGTACTTAGAAACAACCAAGCGGCACCATTTTTTATGGATAGGAATGTCTTAGCAAATACTGAGAATGACCCTAAGAATGATCTAACATGTACTGAAATTAAAGTTGTATTGTATTACACACAAGATCACAAGATGTTAATATGATTAAGAATGTTTTTATTAAACACTGGGATATTTTAACTGTTGATTCTAGTATTAAGAATATAATTGGAACCATACCACATTTCACATATAAGAACAGGATGAATTTACATAGACTTTTATGCTATCCTCAGTTAACAGGATGACTAGTCAGCATATGAATTGTTTTTGTACTATGCCTTGTAATAGATGTAATGTTTGTCATTACATAGACAGTAGTGCCTCCTTTATACACCCACTGAGCTTTCAGAAGTATGAATTTAAGACCACAGTGACATGTGACTCTGAACATGTTGTATATTTGGCTACCTGTGCGTTATGTCTGGCATTTTATGTCGGCAAAACTGACAGGAAATTGAAATATAGAATCAGAGAACACCTATACAATATTCAGATTAGATCCTGTAAGAATGCCCTTTTCAAGCATGTTATTGAAACATCAGAAGATCATGTGTTTAAGTTTTTAGTAATGCACATTAATATACCTGGTCAAAGAGGTGGAGATGTGTTAGGAATTTTACAGAAAAATATGAGGTGAAGTGGATTATAAGACTTAGGGCAGATAAGAAACTGGGTCTAAATGAAAAGGTCTCTGAGACCTTTGTTTTATGGTTAATTCTAATAAATGTTTAGTTTTTAACTGTAATTGTATAAATTATATATAATTGTGACTTTAAATGTTATTTAAAGAATGTACTGTTTTTTATATAATCCATGAAATTATGTCATATGAATTAAAGTATATAAGTTGTATTCTTTTAAAAAATCATGTTGGCCTGAGGAAGCCCAGAAGGGTGAAAGCGGTTGCCATTAAAGCTTTATTTTGGAGCCTATCTGTACTCCTGTTTGATTAATCGCTATATTTGAATTTACGTTGTTTTATGTGGAATACTGTCTTCAGCTTTGGTTTGTTCCTGAGCTCCGTTTACTTTCTTTATATCCAGTTTTGGTGTTACAGGAACGTTAACACCTGGATAGCCAGCTTTGTGGTTTTATTAAATGTAAAATAAAATAAATAAAAGAAAGAGGGCTGTCTCCTTTCCTGAAGAGATTCAAGATTTTGAATCTGGGCAGGTGGATGAACAGGCAAATACAGATATTTTCGTGTTTCACTGTTGCAGTCATCACATTTGGGTTTTCCTGCCAGGGTTAGCCCTCAGTCGGCCAGAATACCAGAGGTGCAGTATTTCTGCATCCGTTGCTGTCACTCCAAGACTGATGTCAGATCGTCAAAGGTATAACAACAGGCAGCCAACGCCATTACATCAGTCTTTCTTGCTGTGGAGCCCGAAGCAGAAGCAGTTCGCACAAGTGCCGGTCAGCCGCTACCTGAGTTTTCGTTTCCGAATTGAAGTCTTCTAAAGCTAAGTACCTCGTTGAGGATCCTTTTTTCTTGATCTAACCAATGTCAGAAAAAGTTAAAAGTTGTCTCGCCTGTGGAAAGCAAATACCACACCAAGACTTTCTTTCTTACTGCGTCACCTGTTTAGGCCCATATCACGAAGTCCCACACTGTCGCTTTTGTGCTTTGTTCAACACCAGAACTATACGTTGTTGGGCCGTTATTGTAGCTGGATATTTTCGCTCTAAGTCTGCGAATTCCGATTTGGCTTCGGTAAGCCATCCGACTACCGATCTTCCGAAAAAATGTAAGGATAAAGATAGAGACAGACCGCATAGGTCCAAAACTGCAGATGATGCTTCCGTTAAGCTAGTCACCAGTTCTCCGGTCCTCAATGAGGTGCTTTTGTAGCCCCTGATTCCCGCTTCTGTAGATTCTCAGACCGCTACCAAGACCCTTTCGGAATCCAGTATGCAGCAAGACTCTTCTTCGACTAAGCATCCTGCAGATGTCTCTATTTTGGATGGGCCCAGAGCCACTGAGCAGGCACTGGCTTACGAGGAAGTACTTCGCACTACCGATACTCGACACAGATGACTTCTTTCGCGTCTTCAATTCTTTCGAAAACCGAGTTTCTAAAGCCCAGGGTATGAACCACACCCAAAAAAAACGACGACCCAAGCTCAGGCACCTGTCTCCTTGCCTCAGTCTCAAATGCTTAAAATGGCAGAAGTCCTTATAATACTTATTAGGAGAAGCCAGGCTACCCCTTCCAAAAAGAAAAGAGACTTGTCCCCAGTAGTTTTATCTGAACGGGAGTCCGATGACTCTGATGCATCTGAATATGAAGATATGCAATCCCTCTCTGCTTATAAGGATTCTGATGCAGAGTAATCCATCCCTTCAGCCTCTCCACCCGAGGACTTTTCCTTTGAGAAAGCCCTACATACTTTAAGGGAGCATTTCCAATGGGAATGTCAGGACTATCCTCAGTCTAAAAAGAAACTCAGGGAATTCTTAAATCTACCACAGCACAGACCTCTGGCCATTCCCCCTGTCCTGGATGTTGTAGATTATGTTTTTATGGAATCCAGTCTGACTCTTGACACCCTCCCTCCTGCTCCCAAGAAACCTGACAGGTATTATAGAGTCCCTGACTCTTACAAATTTCTTTGCAAAAATCCTGCTGCTGACCCCGAGGTCATCTCTCAAGTACCTAAAGGAATCAAAGCAACCTCAACTAAGAATCTCACTCCCTCAGATAGGGATTCCCGAGCATTAGACAGATGGGGTAAAAAAGTATACACTTCTGCTGCTCCTGCTATTAGAGCATTAAATTGTCTGTTCTACATGCTGAAATATCAGCAACATACCATGGAACTACTCAAACAAAAAACATCTACTTTTCCTGCTTGTGCAGAAAATAAAGAGTTACAAGAGTTAATGCATTCTGCAAGTCAAGTTACTAAGCACACCTTACAATGTTGTTTTGACACCCTAGAAGCATCTTGCAGGACAGCAGTCACCGGTTCGGTTGTTAGAAAGCATGCTTAGCTTAAGGAACAGACCTTGCCAGACCATGTCAAATCCAAATTATTGGACGCACCCTTGAACAAAGACAACTTATTTGGCACCATGGCAGAAGAGGTCTTAAAAAAGATGGAAAAAAAGATAAATCTATGCAGACAGTTAAAGACTTCTTACAGGGCCAGCCTCCGAGGTTCAGTAGGCATTGTCCCTCCAAGCACTGTTCCTTTCCTGCCCCCTCCAGGCCAGCTCAGCTCAGACCCAGGGGAAGCAGACCCCCCAGACAACAGCCCCAGGGAAGGCAGAGATCTAAGCAGTGGAGTTCCTCCTCTTCAAAAACAGGGAGTGCAAAGCCACCCCCTTACGGTAAGAACTCGCAATGACATTACACTTCAACCCCCTCCCTCTGCCCACCTGCTCATGCCCCTAGGAGGAAAACTCTCCTTCCACACAGGCAACTGGACCACCATTACCAACAACTACTGGGTCCTCAACATAGTGTCCCAGGGATACAAATTTTATTCCCATACTCTGCCAACCCCAAAAGGGTTCCCAGATCTTCCTCCAAACCAGTGAGCAGAGGCCAAAAAGCGAGTCCTTTCCCTGGTCTCCTTGAGTGCCATAGAGCATGTTCCTGCAGAACAGATAGGCCAAGGTTTCTACTCCAGACTCTTCCTGGTACCCAGAAAAGAGGACACATGGCACCCCAGTCTCAATCTATCCATTCTAAACACCTCTCTGGTGATAACAAAATTCAAAATGCTCACCCTCCAGCAGCTTCTACCTATGCTTTCCAAGGATGCTTGGTTAGCCACCCTAGACCTAAAAGAGGCCTACCTACACATCCCAATCAGGGATTCATGCAGGAAATACCTACGTTTCAGGGCAGGATCTATGCACCTTCAGTTGTCTGGGCTTCCCTTTGGCTTATCTTCTGCTCCTATTGTTTTCACAAAATGTCTGGCTCCCGCCATTGCTTTTTACGGACTAAGAAATATTCAAATTTACCCATATTTAGATGACTGCCTGATTCAGCCAGATAGTCAGGAAAAGCTGATTCAGCACCTGACCTTTGTAAATGACCTACTGACCTCCCTGAGATATACTATCAACAAAAAGAAATCAAAACTAGTCCCCACACAAAACATTGTATTCCTGGGAGCAAGTCTGGACACAGCATTCCAGATGGCATTCCTTACTGTATAAAAACAAGCCTACCTGACAGGCTGCTTCTCTCAACTAGCCACCAGAACCCAGTTATCTGGAAGGAAAATCCTGCAAGCTCTAGGGTTCATGGCCTCTTGCATTCTACTCATTCCATGTGTTACCTAAAAAGCCTTTGGTGTCAGCACTCTCAAGACCTGGAAACTCTTATACCAATGATACCTTGTCTAAGGAAAGATTTTCTTTGGTGGGCAGCAGCATGCAACCACAACAAGGGACTTCCCTTCTCACAACCCCACGCCATTCAGATTCTCACCACACATGCATCAGACTATGCCTGGGGTGCTTACCTGGATGGCAGGCGCATTCAGGGCCAATGGAGCCCAAATTAAACACTTCTGCACATCAACCTAAAAGAGATGTTAGCTGTTCAGCACGCATTGACAGTTTACAGACCCCTACTCTCCCCGGGGCCTCTACTGATCAAAACAGACAACACCACGGTGATCTGGTATATCAACAAACAAGGAGGGACTCACTCTTATCCTCCATTCAGGCTCACCATGACCCTTTGGCACACAGCTTCAGCCATGCATCTATACCTGCTAGCACAATTCTGCCAGGCTGTCTAAACTCACTGGCAGAGAACTTAAGCAGAAACCTGCTAGACCCACATGAGTGGCAGCTAGACCTCAGAACCTTCACCATTGTAACCCAGAAATGGGGCACCCCGAAAGTAGACCTCTTTGCCTCCCACTCCAATCATCAGCTTATCAAATTCTGCACCAGGGAACCTCACAGCAAGGCCTGGATGCTGTATCCTTCCAGTGGGTAAACCTCTCGGTCTATACATTTCCCCCTCTACCACTCATTTCAAGGGTACTGCTCAAAATAAGGGAGGAAAACCGAGGGCATTCCTGATAGCCCCAGACTGGCCATGCCAGCACTGGTACCCACTGCTGTGCAGCCTGTCACCCTGCCACGTACCTCACATCCCAACACTCCTGACCCAGAGGAATGAAGAATTCATGCATCCACAATTGCAGACCCTCAACCTGGCAGCCTGGCTTATTCCCTGACCTCTCCTCAAGCTGCCAGCGTAAACAAACACTTTCTAGATGTTATATGTGAGGCCAGACACCCCAGCACTAGAAAATCCTATACTGAGAAGTGGAAAAGGTTTTGCACCTGGATCCAGGCTAATGGAGCCAGAACGACACAGACCTCCCTACCTCTCATCCTGGATTACCTGGCAGACCTACTACACAGAGGTGTATTCTTCTCTTCTATTAAAATTCATGCTTCAGCCATCTGTGCTCATTTCAGCACATTTCCACTGCTATTCTCACACTCTCTCATCAAACAGTTCCTAAGAGGTGCTAACAACTTAAGGCCACCCAGAAGAGCTCCTATCCCAGCCTGGGACCTTAACTTTGTGCTGGAAAAGCTCACCCTGCCCCCCCCCCCTTTGAACCTACAGCTTCAGCACAGTTAAATTTTCTCTCCTGGAAGACAGCCTTGCTTCTTGGCCATCAATTCAGCTAGAAGAGTATCAGAGCTACATGCACTTATGGCTGTGGAGCCCTTCATCATTTTTCATGCTGACAAGGTCTCCCTCAGGACTAACACATCCTTCATGCCTAAAGTGGTGTCCAGTGTGGCTCTCAACCAATCCATTCATTTGTCCACCTTTTTCCCTAACCCACAAAACAAGGGGGAAAGAATTGTGCACTCTCTAGATGTGCACGGACAGCTCAGATTCTACCTGGACAGGACTAAATCTTTTAGAAAATCTGATCAATTGCTAGTCAGCTTCGCTGCAGGAGCAGAGGGCAAGGCCATATCCAGACAAACAATCTCCAAATGGATAGCACACTGCATCCATTTCTGCTACAAACAGCACAGGAAGCCACCCCCAAAGGAGGTCAGGACACATTCCACCAGAGCAACCTCCACCTCTGCAGCTTTTCTCAGAGGGGTCCCCATCAGGGACATCCTGGAGGCTGCAGCATGGACATCTGTTCATACCTTCAACAAGCATTACCACCTGCCTGTCTTCTCCAAATCCAGGGCAGGCTTTGCCGCCACAGTCTTGCAGGGCATCCTAGCCAGCCCCCAGTCTTCTTGACTGCCTCCATTCTTTTCTTCAGCTTTGGGAATCAACCCAAATGTGATGACTGCAACAGTGAAACACGAAGAACATAGTACAGTTGTGTACACTTACCTTAAATGTAGATGTTAGAATGTATTCACTGTTGCAGTCCTGGTTTCTCTCCCTCCATCCCCCTTGTCTCTCTCTCTCTCTCTCTCACTTTCTTCTTCCTGCACCATAACATTGCTTCCTACTGAGGGCTCCTGACAGGGCAAGAAAAACTGATGTAATAACGTCGGCTGCCTGTTTTTATACCACTGACGACCTGACGTCAGTCTTGGAGTGACAGCAACCGATGCAGAAATACTACGCCTCTGGTATTCTGGCCAACTGAGGGCTACCCCTGACAGGATAGCCCAAATGTGATGACTGCAACAGTGAATATACTCGTAACATCTACATTTATGGTAAGTGTACACAACTGTACTGTTTTTATCCTCAGATTTCTGATTGAGACTCAAAGAAGAGCTCAGTTTCTAACTTTGTGTGTGGGAGTCTGTTTCTCTGAGATTATTTCTAGAATGTGCCATTGTTATCAGTGGAAGAACACTGAGGTTTCTCAGTCTCTCAGAAAATACTATGAGTTGTTACTGAAGGAATTTCCAGAACCTGCACCCATTTCTCCATTTTTGTAAACTTTGGAGGATCTATGCATTATTGCCCACAATTTTCCTGACGGTCAGGCAGCTGCCCCTAAAAAGGCAGATATGATGCACAAAGTTCCTCAGTCTTTTAAATTTTTATACACTCTTCCAAAACATGATCCTGCAGCTATATAGCCATAGTTAATCTATCTGCTACTAAACACTTAGTTAATTCCAGTCTTACTCTTTCTGATAAGGACAAGAAGGTTGTTAAGTATAGGGGAAAAAGTGTATGCTTTGCAACTTTGATTTTCAGAAATTTCAGGCTAATGTGTTAAGCTTTGTTCTGACCAACTGTGAAAGTATGAGAAAATGTTTTATATGCAGTTTCTTCAAGTGAGAAAAAAAATCTGACTGAATTGATACTGCTTCCAGGGTTATAACCACTGGTACTGTTTTGGGGAGATTTGCATGACTGCTTTCTTACAGATGAAGATAAAATTGATATTTTAAATTCTTCTTTTGATGGAGATTTAGTTTATGGCCCCTCTGGTGCAGAGGTGATCAAAAAGTGTGATGAAAGAGGTAATCTGATAAAATACATTGTCTAAGATTTTGAAGCCCTCTCATTTCCAAGTTTTTCAAGTGATTCTCCAACTCCTCATCCAATTTTGGTAAGAAACAAAGTAAGTAGCATCAACAATATACAAGTAAACAAACATTGAAGAAGAAATGACAAGGGGGTTTCAAGAAGAATTCTGAAAACGTCCAAAACCAATGGCAGTCCAATAAGTCAGAATGACTATTTTAGAGGCTTCGTTCTCCAGTTCCACCCTGGCAGCCCATTTTTTTTTCTTCCAGAAAGTCGGAATCTCCACTTTTCTCTTTGGCAACAGGTAGTTTTAGACAAATGTCATCTGAAGATCATTCATCAAGGTTACAGCTGGCAGTGGGAAGAAATTCCTCCTTTTTGGGGGTAATTCCTCATCTTCCAGATCTTTTGTTTCCAGCTGCCCTTGACCACCTGTCCCACAGAGTAATAGAGCCAGTTCCCCCTTCCCAGGTCACAAATTGGGTTTTTATTAAATGATGTTTTTAGGGCCAAAGAACGAAAATGCTTGGAGACCAGTTATGGATCTTTCTTTTCTAAACCTGTTTGTGACGGTGCCCATATTCAAAATGATGTCACTTTGCAACCTGTTGTCTTTTCTTCCTCGTTCAAGTTTCCTCGTAATAGTAGATTTAAAAGATGCTTATCACATTCCTATTCATCCAGACTGCAGGAGTTTTTAAAGTTTTTTTTTTTTTCGTCTGGATCACATTATCATTTCTCTACCTCTGCCGTACCCTTCAGATTATCCACTCCAAGAAGAATGTTCACAAAGTGACTGACTATTGCAGGCTACAGGGTATCCAAGTTTTTCCATATTTAGACATCTTGATTATCTTTGCAGAGTCTTTTTCAAAGTGTCAGGCATCTCTTTAGGTGAGAGATCACTTATACAAGCTGAGATTCCAAGAGAACATACAAAAGTCTTGTTTCCTTCTCACAGGATTGTGTTTCTGGAATGTCGGGTACCTCAGTTCAAAGAGCTTTTCTTCTGCAGGATAAAATAGATCTATATCTTGATCTATTTCTAGGATTTTCCACTCAAGTTTCAGTCACTATGAGATAATACCTCAGGATTTTGGGTCTCATGGCTTCTATGATTCTCATGATACCTTCCACACGAGAACGATCCAGTGGTGTCTGAAGTTTCTTTGGTCCCAATACCAACACCTCTTAAATTTTCAGATCCCAGGGCTGGGGTTTGTCAAAAGGAAAATTACATGGTGGAAACAACAGACAGATACCCCTAATTCCAGGTCTCCCCTTCTCCCTCCCATTTTTAAAGCAGTCAGTCACCACAGACACCTTGGATTTTGCTTGGGGAACCGTGTCCGGGAGGATAAAAGTTCAAGGTGTGCAGGACACCAAGAACAGACACAAGCGCGTAAATGTAAAAGACATGCTTGTCTTGATCAAGGCATTCAACTCTCTCAATCATCTTTGGTCCTTGGGACCTCTTCAATTTGTTACAGATACCTATACCTGTCTATATCAAACAAAGCACCTCATTAGCACTCTTCAAGAAAAATCTTGATGATTGGATGGGAAGTAGGAAATTCACCTCAGGGATCACTTCTGTGGCTCTGCTCGACAGTGGCACAGGAAAATAATTTTCTTGGGTGGCAAAAGCCAGGGTACCATTTTTGCTGGGCTTGTATAGGCCCTAGGGCCGATAGCCTAGTACCTACCTATGAACCAATACCACAGTTGTGTGGTTCACCAGCAAACAAGGGGGAACTAGGTTGTATCCTCTCTGCAGACTAACCATGTAGCTTGGGCTATAGCTACCACACAATCTCACCCTACATGCATCCTACATTCTGTCAGAGCAAAATTGTGTGGCAGACAAGCTGACCAGGACAAGACCAGTCCCACAAGAATGAAAACTGGATTGGGATCTGACAAGATTTGATCCATCTGTGGGGAGTTCCTCAAATAGTCATTTGGCAATATTCTGCTCCAGGACTCATTGGCAGAAGGTCTGGAAGACACATGCCTTTTCTTTTCCTTGGACAGGAATGTTCCTTTATGCTTTTCCACACTTTCCAATAATATCCAGGGCACGTCTGAAGATTCAGAAGTAATCACCCAAGATCCCTATAGTGACCCCCTTCTTTTGGAAATGGCTAGAGGTAATTACCACAAGTTTCCTCACAGACTGGATTTGTTCACACAAGAACTGGGGTGTTTGATACACCTGACATCAATCAACTTCATTTAACTGCCTGGATGATAGGGTCTTAATTTCCTTTAGGCACCTGTTTACTGAGGACATGCAGCAGGTACTAATGAAGGCAAGAAAGCCTGCTACTAAAATATCATATATTAACAAACTGAAAAGGTTTTCTAGCTGGTGCCAACAACATAACCAGCATGCATTCAGGGCTAGTTGTTATCTGGTATTACAGTATTTGTGAGAATTACTATCCTAAGGCTTTTCTTACTCCTCTATCAAGGTTCATTTATCAGTTATTTCAGCATGTCTGCCCATGGATCATCCTCTTTCAATGCATTTTCATATCAACATTTTTAGAAGTGTTTTGCATAAGAGACCGCAAAGAAAACCAGTGGCTCCTCTTTGTGATCTTAATTTTGTTTTAAAGAAGTTAACACTTGCTCCATTTGAACCAGCTAACCTGGCTGACTTCAAGTTCTTAACATGTTAAACAGATTTATTGATTGCTATTGACCTCTGCAAGACAGGTATCTGAGTGGCAAGCTCCTGTGGTGAGCCAACCCCATCTCATTTTCCATAGGGACAGGGTTTCTTTCAGAACTAATCCTTCTTTTATACATAAAGTGGTATCCCAAGTTTACTAAGCCAACTATGCATCTCCCCATTTTCTTTCGTGAACCCAAAAATGATGGAGAAAGGATATATTCTGTACCTTGGATTTCCACATACAAGTCTGGTACTATCTTTTCAGAACTAAATCTTTCATATCTTTGGGTCATTTCTTCATTTCTTGTGAAGGTAAAAAAAAGGGAACAACCTGTGTCAAGTGTATTTCCATTTGTTTATCTAAGGCTATTACCTTTTGTTGTACTCACCACAAAAAAAACTATTCCAGGCAGGTTCAAGGTACCCTCTGCCAGGGCCTTGACTTCATCTATGAATATTTGGAAAGGATTGGATTCTGGAAGTACTCTAGGAGTTGAAACTTGGTCTTCTGTTCATACTTTTGCAAAGCGCTATAAGTTTAATTCCTTCACTAGGTCTAGGTTAGGCTTTACAAGTTCCTTTCTTAGTGGCTCCTAGACTCTTCTGCTTCCACCTCCCAAATGTAGTAAGCTAGGATAATCTACCCATATAGCTAAGGCCACTGCAAAAGAGGTCAGTATGATGAACATAGTACAACTGCTGTGTAAATAAACTTACCATAACAGTAGGTGTTTGAATAATCACTTCTGCAGTAGCCACTCTCTTCCTCTAACCCCCATTTTTGTGCGTGTGTTTATGCCAGGGTGTGATTTTATTTACTTACTTTTTTTTTTTTTTTTTGCTATTCCTAGCACTGTCCTTTCAGGACTCGGACTCCCTCTCTCTGTAGGCAAGAAAGTTGTGAAAGGCCTGGCACCCAGTCTTGTCTTTTAGTCAGCTCAGCTTGAGCTGCCAGACAGTCTGTGTGCATGGAAGGTGCCCTGAAGCTTTGGAAGCTTGACTGCTATTATATCCCTGTCATGATGTAACTCATATTGCTAAGGTTACTGTAACAGTGATCATACTTACACAACTATGCTATGTGTTTGAGGGTCAAGAGCATTTTTTTTTCATTTAAACTCCCAGCCTTAAGCACCTTGACGTAGGTTGAATTGGAATTTGCTGTGTTGATTTGTCCTGTAGATGCACTTTGCTTTAAAAAGAAACTATGAGGCTGGAAAAGTTTTAGCCTGTATGAGGAAAGCCATGAAGGGAAAGACTGTAGACCATTCTTGGTAAAGCTGGTTAGCCTGTCAGTCATTGCTTCCCTTTCTGACATACACTGGATTCCCCTTGAATGACTCTGTTTTATCATATACTTGTTAAAAGCATGTTTTGCTGTTTTATTCTGGTATCAGTATTGGTAACAGCAGGATGCTGCTTAAGACTAGAACCTGCCTCAGGCACATGCACAGTGAGAGTTTCATATCTCTGTGCAATTCCCTTAGGGTGGAGCACCTAAGATTATTTATTCAGACACAACCAAGGCTGGAATTGTTTATAGATTAAAGATATCTAAGAGCCCTATTCATATTTCAAGTTGTAGCACCTGGATCTGTCTGCCAAACTATAGAGGGAATTTAAAGTAGGTGGTTGCAGGCTCTAGGGATCTCATGGATTTAAGTTTGCAGCACTAGTGACTCTTAGTGGAGGTGGGACGAGAAGGATGCAGGTGTAGTGTGTCTGGGTGTCTGAGGCTTGCTTGTGAGATATCTAGGAGGCGTAGGTAGTGATTTATTTATTTCCTCTGTCAAAGTGCATCTGTTTTGCCATCACAGCATACCTTACCATAGAGACTCCTTAATCTGCTAATATTTTGGTTAAACAAATTCTGAAAGGGTATTGTAGCTGGACCTTCCTAGGAAGCCAGTCCCAATCTCCCTCTACCCACCCCACTTGGGGGGGGGGACTTTGTTATTGAACAGTTGCCCTTGGCACCCTTTGAAACAATTGCATTTGTGTACTTAAAGTTCTTGCTCTAGGAAACTGTTCTTTGTAAGTATGACATCAGAAAAGTGACAGAGTGACAAGCCCTAAGTAAATGAAATTGTATAGTCTTTGATAAATTTAGAATACGTTTTTGGAGTAACCCATATTTTATGACAAAAGTGGTCACTGAGCTTGCACACAGCCAGGCTGTTGAACTGTCTGCTTTTTTCTTTCTTTAACCTTAAGAAGAAAGGGAAGGGATCTTGAGTCTTTAGGATGGCCACATGTAACTGAGGTATTAATGAAGCATCATTTAAAAGGAGCAACTGTATTCTTCATGTTAGGCAAAGTCAGTAGTGCAGTCTCCAAACTGACCCTTTCTAAACTTTTGTCAAAGTGCATCTCATTCTGTTATCGCTTCAACAGCAAATCACTGGAGAGGGTGTGGTCAATCTTTACTTCAGTAGGACAGCTGCTGCATCTGCCTTCAAGTACACATTGGTTTAGGGCACTTGTGAAGCAGCTACTTGAAATATCTCTGTGCTATCTGCATGTATTACAAACTGGACATCCTATCCAAGAGTAGGCAGAGTTCTGCATTTGGCATTCAAGAAGTCATACTTTACCCTTTTTCTAGGCAAATTCCTTAATTGTTCTTCATTGCTCTCACATCGATAAGTGGAATAGCACTGTAGTGGAGATTCTTACAGTAAACCTAGAACATTTTTAGAAACTCATAATAACAATATACATTAAGAGAAGGAGATCACCATTGCAGTACTGTCTTTTTATCTTCCCCCCCTAGCTTTGATACCTACTTCCACTATATGCTCCAGGGACTGGGAACCTTGTGAGTTGTACTGTAACCTCTTCCATCCTTTGTAGAGGTAATTTCTGTACTTCCCTGTTGGTGTAAATAAAAGAATCAGGATGCTAGGACTAAGGTTCTCATGGATGTTGTGGACAAAGGACTGGGGTTCCAGATGTGCCCCAAGTCAGCGTACATTTCCAACACTTTTCCACCAGTAAAAAAATAAATTATAATGTAGACATTACCCACTTTTAACCATATTTTCATACTGTTGAGGTGATAAGGTATTGTGCTATAGGGGACATGTAAAAAAGCTGAACAGCCTCCTCCTGCTATTTCCCATCGTTAAGACGAATAACATTGCAGTAATAATCTACTTGAATTGCAGCTGTTACAATGATTTACTTGCAGAATGGCAGTATCCCACATAATGTCCTTCCTTACATCACTGTTTCAGTATTTCAAAAGGAAAGGTCATCTTACCAAAATAACCTGTATGTACGGCCGGGTGCCAGTGCCAAAACCTTCCATAGAGCTGTAGATCCCATGTATAACCCAAGCCCATGGGTGAAAGGATACATAAGCAGATCTATGAGTGTAACACTACAGATTGTCTTGCTACCAGTCCAAATACAGGTCTTGCATCTGTCCATCAGTTCTGTTCATGGTTGTAGGTATTGTTGACCTTCTTTGGTAATAAGTACACGATTGGGGGCATTCCTTGTTTTTTTTCTTTTTTTCTTAATAGCCTTAGTGATTGTTATTCTATTGGAGGTTATTTAGGAGGGGATAGTGTGATTGTGGGTGGCAGATTCCCTGCCAGGATCTCTACTCACAGTGCCTTTTCTCTTTACGTGAAGAGCATTATTATTCCTCTTACACCATTTTCTATTCAGAAATAAAAGCACATTTCAAGACTCTAGGAAAATGAAGCTGCTCTCTCTCTTGTCATATAACTTAACCTCTTTATTCCTTTCTTGTGTCACCATACCTTGCTCTGACACTATTTTTGATTGTAATTCTTTCAGCATGACACCTCTAATGCTAGTCTGCATGTAATGCATGTATATACTGCGTTTTTTTTTGTCACTCTGTATATAATCTATTGCTGTTATACCCTCAGGCCAACTATGATATTCACTTTGACAAACTGCAAGTATGTATTTATATTATGTACATTTTCTCTGTATATAATGTCATGTGTCTGTTGTGTTTTCCCCATACTGAGACTGAAATGGGTCCAGTGGGATCGGTGCTCTAAAGTCAAAATAAAATAAAACAAAAATAGATGATTGCAAAAACTGCAGTATTTACTAGTACTTCACACCTAAAATCTTATGTATGCGACTTTCATCTTAGTGCTTACTTGGAAACCCAGCACCTTAAGATCCTTGCCTAAGCTTAGATGATGGATCCTTCCACTCCTGATATCCCGCCTGTTCCAAAGAAGTCGTTCAAGAAGCCTAGACCAATATTATACCTACTAAGTCAGACACAGATGTACCCGCTGAGGTTTTGTTACCTGTGGTAAGCCCACCTTCTCAGATGCCTGCTATCTTGACCCCACCGGAGGCTGGTATGACAGCTGATGTACACACATCCAAAATGACTGATCATATCAATGCTCATGAGAAGGGGGAGTCCTGTCTAATAATTTCTGAAGGACCTAAAGGTATTACACACACACACACACACACACACACACACACACACACACACACACACACACACACACACACAAAAACAGGAAAACCAGAAATGTTTTCTGTCCTCAGATGTCAAAAGAAAGGGAGTGGGTGGAGTGAGATATCTAGAATTATCCTCAATGGGTGAAGAAGCAGATTCTGATGAACAGTGTCTGGCGTATTCTTCTCAAATCCATTCCACAGGCCTGGTGCTTGACTTCTTTTCCACTAGTTCTCCTTTATTGGAAGCTTCATCTGGAGAAACCATTTCTAACCTGGTGAAGCATTTTGAATGGGAATCCAAACAAATTTCAGATGTGTAAAACAAGATATAACCCTGTAGAGGTAGCACTCATGACCTGCCTTAGTCTCTCCTGTCTTGATAGACTTTATGGATACCTTTATCCCTACTTCCACTGCTCCTGACTCTCAGACACCAGCCCCAAGAGGCCTGATAGGTTTTGCAGAATGCTTGAAGATCTAAAGTTTATGTAAAAAACCCTTTTTGCAATACTTTTTTTTTCTTTTCATTCCTATGGATAAGTCCTCCTTATTCCTGCCTACTGTTAATGCCCTTTCCTCTGATAAGGATAGCAAGGCAGTGTATAGACTGGGTCAAAATCTATACACCTCTTCTACTCTAGCTTTCTGAGCCATGAACTATCTGACCAAATTACTAAATATTTGCTATCTTTTTTGGAAAATTTAAATAAAACATTGGCCTGTGTAAAAGGGGCAGGCATTAAGCAGCAGGCCATGTCTATGGTGGCTCATTGTTCACAGAAGGCTAGACATGCCCATCAAATGCAGCTATGACTCAGCTGAAGACTCTTCCTGAGCAGCTGCTGTCGTTACCATTATCAGTAGGTATCTATGGCTTTGCTCTCGGTCCTTACTTGAGGACATCAAAACCAAGTTACTTGATTCTCCTTTGAATAGGGATCTTTTGTTTGGCCCTAATGCAGCAATTATTTATAAAACTTTACAAGAACAAGGAAAAATTATAATGGACTGTAGACAGATCTTCCTCACTTCAGTATCCATATATCAAAGAAACTACCTTGTTAAACCCGCCTCCTTTTCCCACCGTGAGTCAGGACCCCCTCATAAGGCCAAGATAATGCCTGTGAAGAAATTTCAAGATAATCTAGACAGGGGCTCAAAATTTGGGAGGCTTCCCTACCCAGACAAATGAGCCTAACTACCTTTTCCCCTCTACTGTCCCCCTCGATTCATCCCTCCCTTCCAAAAGACTTACCTCATCTGTGAGGAATTGGCAGCTCATAAAAAAACAGACAAATGGGTCCTCTTCATTTTTCATTATGGTTACACTAAGACACTCCAGTCAGGCAAAGCTCCTACTTCCTGTCATTCAAGCCTTGTTCTACAACAGCACGTGAGAAGAGGATTCTATTCTAAACTATCAAGAAAAGGAGAATGGATAACTGTACTACATTTGTGCTTTCTCAACACTTTTCCCAAGGTCCCCTCATTCAAGATACTTTCACTCCAGACTCTTCTGCCCTTATCCTTCTGCAGGCTTTTTCTGGTTTCTTTGCATCTGAAGAACACTTACCTTTACATTCTGATCCACCCTTTCTTCAGGAAATTTCTGAGATTTTTCAGCTTGATCATCACACTTTCAGCTCTCTGCTTTGCATTTTGTACTTTCTACAGCCCCCAGTGTATTTACAAAGTGTCTGACACCAATCGTAGCCTCTTGCAGGACTTACGGAATTAAAATATCGGATGACCTGTTAATATAAGCACCCTCTCAACAGACCCTTTTACTTCATGTCACTTTCACTATGTCTCTCCTCCATAGCCTGGAGTTCACAATCATCTTCAAAAGGGCCACACTGGAACTCATCCAAAACCTGTTTTTTTTTGAGCTGTAGAGCAGACACCAAACTTATGCAGGCTTTTCTACCTCTAGACAAGATAGAGTCTCTGCAGCTACTTCTAGTCTTGCCTGCCCCTTTAGACTTGCACTGCAAGAGAAATTCTCAGGGCACTGGTGGTCTCTTTGCAGGCTGTATATGAAAAAGATTAATTGATGTTCTTCGTGTTTCACTGTTGCAGCCATTACATTTGAGTTATCTGCTTGCAGGTAGCCCTCAGTCGGCGTGATTAACAAAGTCTTGGGTCCTGCGTCGGTTGCTGTCCCTTCTTCCATGATGTTAGGTCGTCAGGGGTATAAAACATGCAGCCGACGCCATTACCCCAGTCTTTCTTGCCGTGCGGTGCCCAAAGCATAAGCAGTTCACAAGTGCCAGTTGGCCGAATCTGAAATTTTCGTTTTCGAGCTTCAGAACCGAAGTCTTCAACTAAAGCAAAGTACCCCGTTGGGGAAACTTTTTCTTGCTCCTTACCGATGTCAGTACAAGTTAATAATTGCATTACTTGTGGAAAACAAATACCTCACAAGGATTTTCATTCTTACTGTATTCCTTGTCTAGGCCCTGACCACGATGTACCTTGCTGCCGGTTTTGTGCTTTATTTAATCAGCGCACTATCCGTCGTCTGTATATTTTCGCCTCTAAATATGTTGGTTCTCGGTTTAATTATCCAGAAATGTCATTGGTTTACCGTCCGATTACCGGGATTCCAAAAAAACACAAAGATAAAGACAAAGACAGGCCGCCGAGGTCCAAAACTGCCGACGCTGCTTTTCCTAAGCCAGTCGCCAGTTCACCGGTACTCACTGAGGTGCTTTTGCAGCCCCTGTTATCCGCTACTTTAGATTTGCAGGCCTCTACTGAGACCCATTCGGAGTCCGGTATGCCGCGAGATGCTTCAACTATGGAACCCGCGGATGTCTCTACCTTGGATGGGTCCGGAGCCGCTGTGCAGGCACCAGCTTCTGAGGGTGTTTTCAGGCCTACAGACTTGCATATTAAACTGACGCCTCCTTCTTCTCTTAGGCCCAAATCTCGGACCATGCCTAAAAAAAAACGATGCCCAGGCCACATAATCAGGCCTCTATGCCTAAAAAACAAATTATAAGAATGGCTAAAGATCTAATAACTCTAATCAGGGGTAGCCAACCCCCCCCCCCTTTCTAAGAGGCCTAGGACTGAAGTGCTTTATGAATCTTCTGACCAGGATTCTGTTTTTTCTGATTCTTCTGATGATCTGGATTTGCCCTTATCTACTTATGAGGATTTTGATGCAGAGGACTCCATTCCCTCTGCTTCCCCTCCAGAGGATTTTTCTTTTGAGGAAACCTTACATACTCTAAGGGAGCATTTCCACTGGGAAAGCCAGGATTTTTCTGATTCAAAAAAGAGGCTTAGGGATTTCTTAGTTCTACCTCAGCATAGGCCTTTAGCTATTCCTCCTGTACTAGACATTGTTGATGATGCTTTTTCAGAATCTAGTTTGGCTCCTGATTCCTTGCCTCCTGCTCCCAGAAATCCAGGCAGATATTACAGGGTCCCTGAGTCACACAAGTTCCTTTTAAAAATCCTAATGTGGATCCAGAGACTATTTCACAGGGGCCCAAGGGCATTAAGGCTTCTACTGCGAAAAATCCTACCCCTTCTGATAGAGACTCCAGTGCGCTGGATAGATGGGGTAAGCAGGTTTACACGTCTGCAACCTTGGCCATTAGAGCTTTAAACTGCCAGTTTCATATGTTAAAGTATCAGCAACATGTTATTGGATTGTTTAAACAGAAAATGATGTTGATTCCTGACTGTGTAGAAAATAAAGAATTACAGGATGTAATGCATTCTGCTGAAAAAGTTGGAAAACATACTTTGCAATGTGGTTTTGATTCATTAGAGGCCTCTTGCAGAGCCGCTGTTACTGGGTCTGTGCTCAGAAGGCATGCTTGGCTTAAGGATTAATCTTTGCCTGATCATGTTAAAGCTAAATTGTTGGATGCTCCCTTGAATCAGGACCGCCTGTTTGGCAACAAGGCTGAGGAAGTTCTTAAAAAGATGGGAGATAAAGCTAAATCTATGCAAACTGTTAAAGATTTCTTACAAGTTCAGCCTCCTAGATTTAGTAGGCACTGGCCCTCTAAGAAATGGTCCTTTCCGGCCCCTTCCAGGTCTTCTCAAGCCAAACCCAGACACAGCAAAAATCCCAGGTTTCAGTCCCAGGGGACACACAGAACTAAGCAGTGGGGGGTCTCCACTTCCAAATCTGGGAGTAATAAGACTCCCCTATGGTAAACTGTCTCAATGACTTCCTTTTAAAACCTCCAAGCACTTATCAAGTGGCTACCCCTTTGGGGGGAAAGATTGCTCTTCATGCACAAAAATGGGAACTCATTACCCAGGACAAATGGGTTTTAAATATAGTGTTCCAGGGATACAGATTTCACTTCCACACATTGCCAACTCCAAGCGGGTGGCCAGACCTACCCCCAAATCAGTGGGCAGAGGCCCAAAAACAAGTACTTTCTCTCTTAAGCATGGGGGTTATTCAGCTGTTACCAGAAGAGGAAAAGGGACAGGGTTTCTACTCGAGACATTTCCTCTTACCCAGAAAAGACAATTCATGGCATCCTATCCTGGACCTTTCTACTCTAAACACCTTTTTGGAGATTCCAAAACTGAAGATGCTGACTCTTCACCAATTACTTCCTATGCTAGGCAAAGATGCCTTGTTGGCAACACTAGATTTAAAAGAAGCATACCTGCACATCCCAATCAGGGAATCTTGCAGAAGATACCTGTGTTCAAAGCAGTTCTCTGCACTGCCCTTTGGCTTATCTACTGTGCCAAGGGTATTCACAAAGTGCCTAGCTCGTTATTGCATTTTGCAGGCAAAGAAATATTCAAATATACTCATACCTGGACGATTGTCTAATTCAGGCAGAAAGCCAGGACATACTTTTGAATCATCTGGCCTTTGTACAAAGGATTCTAACTTGTCTGGGGTATACCATAAACAAAAAGAAGCCACACTTGGTACCCTGTCAACAAATTATATTCCTGGGAGCAAGCTTGAATACAACTTCCCAGATGGCCTAGCTCATGACAGAGAGACAACTTCATTTGACAACCTACTTCAAACAAGTGGCCACAAAAACCATGCTATCTGCAAGACAAATACTGCAAACCTAGGGGTTCATGGCCTCCTGCATTCTTCTAATTCCATATGCAAGACTGTACATGAGGAAACTACAGTGGTATCTAAAAAGCCCATGGTATCAACATTCTCAGGATCTAGAAGCAATGATTCCTATCATACTTTGTATAGGCTTAGAGTTCCTTTGGTGGGCAGAGGCCTGCCACCTAAACAAGGGACTACCATTCACACCACCACCTGCCACACAAACCTTAACAACAGATGCATCAGACTATGCATGGGGGACTCACCTGGCAGGGAAGTGCATTCAGGGCAAATGGAACCCAAGTCAAATGCACCTGCATATCAATCAAAAAAAATGTTAGCTGTACAGAATGCTCTGACAGCCTTCAAGGACCACATTCTTCCAGGACAACTAATGGTAAAGATGGACAACACCACTGTTATGTGGTACATAAACAAGTGCGGGGGGGGTACACATTCTTGCCCCCTCTGCAGATTAGCCATGGCATTGTGGAACACAGCCTTAAGCTACCAAGTGCAGCTACAACCTCAATTCCTGCCAGGAAAGTTAAATACACTGGCAGACGGACTAAGCAGAAACCTCATGGACCCACACGAGTGGAAACTGGAACCAAGGATTTTCAACATGTTGACAAGCAAATGGGGGAGCCCAGATATAGACCTGTTTGCCTCTCCCCAGAACTACCAATTGGACAAATTTTGCACAAGGACTCCCCACAAGCAAGCCTGGAAAGTGGATGCTCTGTCCTTCAGCTGGAAAAACCTATCAGTCTATGCCTTCCCCCCTCTCCCTCTGCTCTCCAAAGTATTATTAAAAACCAAGGATGATTTTGACTGCTCCAGACTGGCCACGCCAACACTGGTGCCCCCTACTTCACACTGTGTCATGGTTACCCCATGGCACCTGCCTCAGACTCCTTCCTTGTTGTCTCAGCAGGAGAACCAGATTCTACACCCTCAGCTTCCAACATTGAACCTTGCAGCCTGGCTAATTACATAATCTCTGTTTTACCACCCCTCAGTAAACCTGTGATGGATATCATTTTGGAGGCAAGGAGGCCTAGCACTAGAAAATCCTATGCTGAAAAATGGAAAAGATTCTGTGCCTGGAACTAATCTCAAGGGATGAGCACAGCAGTGCCCAGTTTACCTCAGATTTTACAATACTTAACTGAGATGTTTCACAAGGGCCTGTCTTTTTCCTCCATTAAAATCCACGTCTCAGCCATTTCAGCTCATTATAACACAGAACCACCCCCCCTCTTCTCTCACCCACTTCTCAAGCAGTTCCTCAGAGGGGCCAAAAATTTGAGACCACCCAGGAGAGCTCCTACCCCAGCCTGGGACCTTAACGTTGTTTTGGAGAAACTCACTCTACCTCCTTTCGAGCCAGCTGCTACTGCAGACTTAAAATTTATTTCTTGGAAAATAGCTTTCCTTTTAGCAATCACTTCAGCTAGAAGGGTATCTGAATTACAGGCCCTTATGGCTGTGGGGCTTTTATCATCTTTCATGCGGACAGGGTGTCCCTCAGAACCAATCCATCCTTCATGCCCAAGGTGGTATCCAGTGTGGCTCTTAATCAGTCCATTCATTTGCCAACCTTCTTTCCCAATCCACAGAATAAGGGAGAACGGATACTGCATTCCTTAGATGTGCACAGACAACTCAGATTCTACTTGGACAGGACTAAACTTCAAAGAAAATCTGAACAACTGCTGGTAGCATTTGCTGCAGGGGCAGAGGGGAAGGCTATTTCAGAGCAAACCATTTCTAAATGGATAGGCCATTGCATTAATTTCTTCTATAAGTACCATGGAAAACCTATCCCCTAGGGGATCAGACCTCACTCCACCAGGGCTACATCTACCTCTACAGCCTTTCTCAGAGGCGTTCCTTCCAGGGGCATCCAAGAAGCTGCTACCTGGAGTTCTGTGCATACTTTAATCAAGCATTATCATTTGCCAATTTTCTCTAAATCCTGGGCTGGCTTTGCCACTACAGTCTTGCAGGGCCTTATAGCTGGTCCTAACGCTATCTAAATTCCTTCTCCCAACCAAAGCTTTGGGGATCTACCCAAATGTAATGACTGCAACAGTGAAACATGAAGAACATAGTACAGTTGTGTACACCTACTATAAATGTAGATGTTCGAGTGTATTCACTGTTGCAGTCCTGGTTACCCTCCCTCCAGCCCCCTAACTTTTTTGGCTATACCTCTACTATGCTTAAAAGCCTTTTTGGTGTATTTGCTTTTTTATTGGAGGTATATCATTGTACTTTTATACTTATTTGCTCCCCATTAGGGGGGGCACCTGACATCTGGGGCAAGAAAAACTGATGTAATGGCATTGGCTGCATGTTTTATACCCCTGACGACCTGTCGTCATGGAAGAAGGGACAGCAACCGACGCAGGACCCAAGACTTTGTTAATCAGGCCGACTGAGGGCTACCTGCAAGTAGATAACCCAAATGTAATGACTGCAACAGTGAATACACGCGAACATCTACATTTATGGTAAGTGTACACAACTGTACTTTGCCTGAAATCCATCTGGTCCCAACATTCTCATCATCTGGACACTCAGATTCCCTTTCTTCCTTGCTTAAAGATAGAAATTCACTAGTGGTCTCAGAGGTAAACCTGAACGCAGGCTTGCCTTTCAGAGTGTAGATGCTGCAAAACGAGTTGCATATACATGCTTCAGACATTGCATGGTGGGACATGGATGGGTTCTGTGAGAGTGCAGAGTAAAAGGCTATCAAATCAGAGGTCAGAGCACATATCCTGAAAGAGATGTGTGCCCTAATTCATGCCCTACATATCTTCTCCCACTCCTAGGCCCCGGCCCCCTTTAGAATTTTCACAGACAAAAGTACAGTCATGTGGTACATAAACAAGCAGGGAAGAACAAGATCTTATCAGCTCTCCAGACTAGCTCTTATGGCTTGGAATAAGCCTCAAAAGCAGACCTGTCTGTCTAAGCTGTTCGAATTGTATGCTGATAAATGCATCAAAAACAAAGCATATGAGATTTAGGAGAGACAAATTGAAAGGTGAATATTTAATACAGCACATAGTGATTGGAACTATCATACATGGGTATATGGGTAGATCTAGCTTTGAGTTTTTCTAATCATATCAGCCAGTTGGTTAATGATAGTTACAGAACTGTGGTTTGTATAATAAGATTTATAAACTCCAGGAAATCAGAAATGAAGTCATTGTTACTTATATTAGCCTCAAACTTGAGTATGGAATAACCGTATGGAAATGTTATATAAAAAGCATGAGTAAACTGGAAAGAGTACGGTGGAAATGTAGCAAGGGAAAATTTAAGTTATTATGAAATACTAAAATATCTGAACTTGTACAATGTTTCATTTAGATATGTAAGAGGAGACCTTATTAGGGTATATGGGGCATTTAGAGGCAACTACATCTGGGGTTATCAAAAAGTAGTAGAAAATCATCAGACAACCTATGTAGAAGATTCTATAGGAATGAGCAGTGTACTAATTGGTTCTCTGAGAGAACAACTGCTGCATGGACTAGAGTACCAAATTACATTAAAGCAAGCACTTGTTTAGATATTTTTAGGAACAGCCTGGACACTTATTATGGGAACAGCTGTTTTGCTATAGTGGCAAGCTCGAAGAACATTAATGCGCGTGCTTGAAATATTTGCATGTATACATGTATTCCATCACAGGACAGTGTCCTGGCAGATTTTCCAAGCAGATCAAGAGAAGACCGTCATGACTGGATGCTGAACAAAGAGGTCTTCCTAGACATAGCCCACAGAAATTATTTGCCAACAAACAGATAATCACCTTTTGCACTAGGTCTCTTTGCTATTAAGCATGGAGAATGGATGCCATTTCCCTTCTTTGGGAAGGGGTGGTTCCTTTATGCGTTCCATCCTTTTCCATTTCTCCCAAAGGTCTTGGGAAAGATCCAGAGAGACAAACCAAAGATCTTATTGATGACTCCCGTTTGGCCAAGCCAGCATTGGTATCACCTTCTTTACCACCTAGTCAGGGTTATCATCACAAGTTACTTCACAAAGTGGACTTGCTTCCACAGCACAAGGGTTCACTTCTTCACCTCAAGGTATCATCCCTAAACGTAACACTATGTATGATATGAATGATTTCTTTCAGACACCAGTTTTCTGAGGGCATGCTACATTTTCTTCAGGAGGCAAGGAAATCTACCACTAAGAAATTGTATACATTTAAATGGAAAAGATTTTTGATGTGATGTCATGCTAACAGACAGGTCCGTGTACAAACAGCAGTGCCTACTATCCTGTCTTATTTGTGTGAGTGACTAAAAGCTGGTCTGGCATACCCTTTGATCAAGGCACATATTTTGGCCATTTCTGCATGCTTACCTGTAGACCCCCTCTCTTTTTCAGACTAGAGGTAAACAAGTTTCTAAAAAGTGTCTTCCACCTTTAAACCATGTAGGAAAGCTATTCTGCCTTCTTGAGACCTTAACTTTGTTCTTTAAAAGCTCACCCTCCCCACTTTTGAACCAGCAGCTTTTGCCTCTCTCAGATTCTATAGTTGGATAACATACTTCTAGTAACCCTTACTTCAGCTAGAAGAGTGTCTGAGCCCCAAGCCCTGATATCAACCCCTCCTTTCCTTAGTTTTCATAAAGACAGAGTGTCTTTGAGGGTCAGCTCCTCATTTATGCCTAAAGTTGTCAGTCTGCTATCCCTCATTTAGGCCACCAACCTTCCTACTTTCTTCCCTACTCTACAGAATAAGGGATTGAGAAAATCTTACATTCCCTAGATGTTTACAGGCAGCTCATTTACTTGGACAAGACAAGGTCAATCAGCAAAACTGACCAATTGTTTTCTTCTAAGAAGCCAAGCTTGGCAATCCAGTTTCAAAACAAACTATTGCTAACTGGATTTTTAAATCCATTTCCTTTTGTTACACTCACCATGGAAAAGCATTACCTTCATCAGTAAAAGCACATTCACCCAGAGCAGTGGCCTCATCTAGAGTGTTTTACAAGGTGGTTGACTTGAGAGCTTACCTAGGAGCAGCTAGTTGGTCCTCTGTATATACCTTTCCAAATATTATGGGTAGATGCTTTCTGTAGATCCAGTCCCTCTCTGGACTGGTTGACCGCTGTTCTGTGTTGCATACAGCCACCCTCAACACACACCAAGCTTTGGAAATCACTCAACAGATTACAATACTGCAATAGTGATTTAAGGAAAGACAGTACAGTTGTGTAAGAACTTACCATAACAATAAATGTCATACTGATCACTGTTGCAGTATTCCTTCCCACCCTGCCAACCCCCAATATATCTTTTCTGAACCTCTTCTCATGGGCCAAGAGGCGGAAGCCATATCGCCTCTTAGCTGACCTTTATTTTCTAGTATCCTTAGATGTCTACAGGATTCCTGACTTTGAGGTAAGCTGAAGTTTTAAGCTTGTATGTCTATAGGCTTGGGTCATACGTTGGATGAATGGCTGTATGGAAGGTTTTGACTTTGGTGCCTAGCCAGACATCAGGTTATTTGGCGAGATAACCCAAAAATTTATAATACTGCAAAAGTGATCAGTTGGACATCTGCTGTTAGGGAACGTTCTTACACAAGTACACTTTTCCCTTTGTCAAAAAAAATCTAAATTGATTGGGGGGGGGGGGGGGTTGCAAAGCATGTGGAAGTCAGATGTGATACATTAGCTGGCAATTGCATGTTGGCCATGATGGTATGCTTCTTGATGTAAAAAAATATGATTTGTGTCTTCAGTGTGCATACATACTGAGCAGAGCATGCTGGCAGACCACTTCAGCAAGTTCTTGGGCAGCCTTCATGATGGAAGTTGGCCAGAGAGTTTTTTCTGACTATAGTGAATAAGTGAGAATGTCAAAAATATATATTTTTTGCTTTTCGGAACAGTCATCATTTAAGAAAATTCTGCTCCAGGTTCCAGTGCAAGGGATAGGGGGAGACACTGAATGCATTCACTGTTGCCTGGTACTGCTGCTCTCTTTATATGTCTTTTTTAATCCTATTTGCTCCAAAGGCACTTGGAAGAGCAAAAAGGGAAAAGGTAGGACGCATTTTAATAACATCCCTTTGGCCAAGGCCACCATGTTTCTAACAGCTGGTGCAGATAGGACTCAGAATGTCCTCTGACCTTTCCATCCCACTATACCCTCCTGACCCAGTCCTTGGAGCACCCAAAGGTCAGGAGCCTCAACATCAGTCTGTGGATGATTTCAGCCTAGTTCCCCTTAGAAATGTTCTCTCCCCAGAACTGGTATGCATATTGTATGTGGATCGAAAGCCTAGCACTAGAAGGTCTTGCCTGACTGATCAAAAAGAGATTCTCACTCTGAAACAACAGTAAAACAGGTACATCCACCATCTGCCTCAATCACTGTCTGATGTTCTTCGTGTTTCACTGTTGCAGTCATCACATTTGGGTTATCTGCCTGCAGGTAGCTCTCAGCTGGCCTGAATACCAGAGTCTTGGGATTTCTACGTCAGATGCTGCCGCTTCTTCCATAACATCAGGTCGTCAGGGGTATAAAACATGCAGTCAACGCCATTTTCACCAGTCTTTCTTGCCGTGTGTTGCCTGAAGAAGAAGCATTTCGCAAGTGGTGGTCGGCCGACTCCTGAAATTTTCATTTTCGAGTTTCAGACCTGAAGTCTTCTAGAAGATAAGTACCCCATTGGGGATCCTTTTTTTCTTGCTCTAACCGATATCAGAAAAAATTAATAATTGTCTTGCCTGTGGAAAGCAAATACCTCATAGAGATTTTCATTCTTACTGCGTCACCTGTTTAGGCCCAGACCATGACTTCCCTCGCTGTCAGTTTTGTGCCTTGTTCAATGCCCGAACTATCTGTCGTCGGGCAATTTTTGTAGCTAAATACTTTCGCTCTCGATCTCCATACTCCAAAATGGCGTTGGTAAGCCATCCGACTACCGATCTTCTGAAAGAACGTAAGGATAAAGACAGAGACAGACCGCATAGGTCCAAAACTGCTGACGATGCTACCGTTAAGCTAGTCACCAATCCGCCGGTACTCAGTGAGGCACTTTCGCAGCCCCTGATACCCACTTCTACAGATTAGCAGGCCTCTACTGAGACCCATTCGGAGTCTGGAATACCGCAAGATGCTTCTTTGACTATGGAACCTGTGGATGTCTCTACCTTGAATGGGTCCGAAGCCGCTGTGCAGGCACCGGCTTCTGAGGGTGTATTCAGGCCTACCGATTTTCATATTAAACAGACGACTTTGCTTCAAACCAAAAATACTGAATTTCTCAGGCCTAAAGTTCACACTGCGCCTGGGAAACCGACGACCAAAGCGCATTCTCAAGCCCACAGGCCTCAAAAACAAATAATTAGAATGGCTGAAGACCTTATTACCTTGATTAGGGAAAGCCAGCCTTCCCCCTCAAAGAGACCTAGAACTGATTTTCATTCTGATTCTTCTGATCAGGAATCTGATATCTCGGTTCCTTCGGACTACCAGGACATACCCTTATCTACCTATGAGGATTCTGATGCAGAGGACTCTATTCCCTCTGCTTCCCCTCCAGAAGATTTTTCTTTTGGGGAAACCCTACATACCCTTAGGGAGCATTTCCACTGGGAAAGCCAGGACTACTCTCAGTCCAAAAAGAGACTCAGGGAATTTCTAAACCTTCTTCAGCACAGGCCTCTAGCTATCCCTCCTTTTCTGGAGATTGTAGATTATGTTTTCTTGGAATCCACCCTTACCCCATATACTTTGCCACCAGCTCCCAGGATACCTGACAGGTACTATAGAGTACCTGACTCTCACAAATTCCTTTTCAAGAATCCTACTGCGGATCCAGAGACCATTTCCCAAGGACCAAAAGGCATTAAGGCTACTACTGCCAAGAATCCTACCCCTTCTAACAGGGATTCTAGGGCTTTAGACAGATTGGGTAAGAAGGTATACACCTCTGCTACTCTGGCCATTAGGGCTTTAAATTGCCAGTGTCATATGTTAAAGTATCAACAGCATAATATGGGGCTAATTAAACAGAAAATTATGTTGATTCCTGACTGTGCAGAACACAAAGATTTACAAGAGGTAATGCATTCTGCTGACCAAGTTGGTAAACATACGTTGCAGTGTGGTTTTGATGCTTTAGAAGCATCTTGTAGGGCTGCTGTCACTGGTTCTGTTCTTAGAAGGCATGCTTGGCTTAAGGAACAAAGCTTGCCAGATCATGTCAAAGCCAAATTACTGGATGCACCTTTAAACCAGGAGCGCCTGTTTGGCAATAAAGCAGAAGAAGTTCTCAAAAGGATGGAGGAGAAAGCTAAATCTATGCAAACTGTTAAAGATTTATTACAAGTATAGCCACCTAGATTCAGTAGGCCTTGGCCTTCAAAGAACTGGTCCTTCCAGTCCCTTCCAGGCCTTCTCAGTCAAAACCCAGGGACAGCAGACCACCAAGACTTCAGTCTCAGGTTATGCACAGATCTAAGCAGTGGGGTGCTCCCACCTCCAAAACAGGGAGTAGTAAGCCACCCCCTTATGATAAACTTGCACAATGACTTATCCATAACTCCCCCAAGCCTTGCTCAAGTACTTGCACCTTTAGGAGGAAAACTCGCCCTGCATGCAAAAAACTGGGAATACATTACCCAAGACAAATGGGTTTTAAACATTGTTTCCCTAGGATACAGATTCCACTTCCACTCACTCCCATCCCTAAGTGGATGCCCAGACCCCCCCCCCCCCCAAACTTGTGGGCAGAGGCCCAGAAGCAAATACTTTCTCTCCTCAGCATGAAGGCTATTCAACCTGTCCTAGCAGAACAAAGGGGACAAGGCTTTTATGCAAGAAAATAAAACTCCTGGCGTCCTCTCCTGGATTTGTCTATTCTCAACACCTTTCTGGTGGTTCCAAAATTCAAAATGCTAACTCTGCTGCTTCCTATGCTAGCCAAGGATGCCTGGCTGGCAACCCTAGACTTAAAAGAAGCTTACCTGCATGTCCCCATAAGGGAATCTTGCAGGAAAAACCTTTGCTTCACGGCAGTTCTCTGCACTTCCCTTTGGCTTATCTACTGCGCCCAGGGTATTCACAAAGTGCCTAGCTCCAGCCATTGCATTTTGCAGGCAGATGTATTCAAATTTACCCATACTTGGACGATCGCCTGATTCAGGCGGAAAGTCAGGACTTGTTACTACTGCATCTGGCATTTGCAAAGAGACTTCTATCTTCACTGGGGTACACCATCAATGAAAAGAAATCACACCTAGTACCCTGCTAATAGATTGTATTCTTGGGAGCAAGCTTGAACACAACTTCCCAGATGGCATTCCTCTCTCCAGAGAAACAAATTTATTTGACAACTTACTTCAACCTACTGGCCACAAAAACCCAGCTATCCGCAAGGAAAATACTGCAAGCTCTGGGGTTCATGGCCTCTTGCATTCTGTTAATTCCGTATGCAAGACTGCATATGAGGAAACTTCAATGGTATCTAAAAGTCTCTGGTGTCAACATTCTCAGGACCTGAAAACAATAATTCCTATCATTCCTTGTCTAAGGGAAGACTTTGGTGGGCAGAGGCCTGCAACCACAAGGGACTCTCTTTCACTCTACCCCCTGCCACCCAAACCCACCAACAGACGCATCAGACTATGCATGGAGGGCTCACATGGCAGGGCAGTGCATTCAGAGCAAATGGAACCCAAAGCAGATGCACCTGCATATCAATCAAAAAGAAATGTTAGCTGTACAGAATGCTCTGACAGCCTTCAAAGGCCTTATTCTTCCAGGACAACTATTGGTAAAGACAGACAGCATCACAGTTATGTGGTACATAAACAAGCAGGGGGGAACACATTTCCTACCCACTCTGCAGACTAGCCATGGCTCTGTGGAACATAGCCTTGAGCAACCAAGTGCACCTACAAGCTCAATTCCTGCCAGGCAAACTAAATTCACTGGCGTACGACTTAAGCTGAAATATCATGGACCCACACGAATGGAAACTGGAACCCAAAATATTCAAACTTTTGGGGAATAAATGGGGGACACCAAAGGTGGACCTGTTTGCTTCCGCTCAGAACTATAAGTTGAACAAATACTGCACCAGAACTCCCCACAGCCAAGCTTGGAAGGTGGATGCCATGTCCTCCTCCTGGGAAAGCCTCTCAGTTTATGCCTTTCCCCCTCTGCCTCTCCTCGCGAAGGTTTTACTAAAGATCAAACAGGACAATCCAAGGACAATCCTGATTACACCAGACTGACCATGCCAGCACTGGTATCCTCTTTTGCGCAGTCTAACAGTGCTACAACCATGGCACCTGCCTCAGACCCCTTCCCTGCTGTCCCAGCAGAAGGGCAAAATTCTGCACCCTCAGCTTCAGACCCTGAACCCTGCAGCCTGGCTAATTCCCTGAAGTCACCTCTAGCAACCCTCAGTAAGCAGGTGCTGGATGTCATTCTTGAGGTAAGGAGGCCTAGTACTATAAAATCCTATTCAGAAAAGTGGAAAAGATACTTTTCTGGAGCCAGTCTCAAAGCATGGGCACAGCTGTGCCCAGCTTACGTCATATACTTGATTACTTAACATAAATGCTCCACAAGGGCCTATCCTTCTCTTCAATTAAGATTCATGCCTCTGCTATCTCAGCTCATTATAATACTGAGCCACCCCTCTTCTCTCATCCTCTGGTAAAACAGTTCCTTAGAGGGGCCAAAAATTTAAGACCCCCCCCCAGGAGCGCCACCACTCCAGCCTGGGACCTTAACTTGTATTGGAAAAACTTACACTTCCCCCCTTTGAACCGGCTGCTGCAGCAGAGTTAAAATTCCTCTCATGGAAAACAGCTTTACTTCTAGCCATCACTTCAGCAAGAAGAGTGTCTGAACTGCAGGCCCTTATGGCAGTGGAACCTTTCATTATCTTCCAGACGGATAGAGTTTCCCTCAGGTATAACCCATCTTTTATGACCAAGTTGGTGTCTAGTATGGCCTTAAACGAGTCCATTCATTTGCTTACTTTTTTCCCTAATCCTCAAAATAAAGGGGAAAGGATACTCATTCTCTAGACATGCACAGACAACTTAGATTCTATTTGGACAGGACTAAGCCTCTCAGAAAATCTGACCAGCTGCTAGTCAGCTTTGCTGCAGGGGCAGAGGGGGAAGGCCATTTCAAAGCAAACCATATCTAAATGAATAGCACACTGCATCCATTTCTGCTACAAGCACCATGGAAAACCTACCCCACAGGTGGTAAGAATACATTCTACTAGGGCTACATCTACCTCTACTGCATTTCTCAGAGGAGTCCCTATCGGGAACATCCTGGAAGGTGCAACCTTGACCTCTGTACACACTTTCACCAAACATTACCACTTGCCTATCCTTTCTAAATCCAGAGCTGGACTTGCCACAGCAGTCTTACAGGGCCTGATTGCCAGTCCTAATGCTTTTTAATCTACCTCCACCATTCCTTAGCTTTGGGAATCAACCCAAATGTGATGACTGCAACAGTAGAACGTGAAGAACATAGTACAGTTATGTACACTTACCATAAATGTAGATTGTATTCACTGTTGCAGTCCTGCTTACCCTCCCTCCAGCCCCCTGATTGTCTTTGCTTTCACCTATCCTTTTTGGTTTGGCATATCTTATACTTTGTGTGTTTGCTTTTTGCTGGGGGTGATGTTCATCGTGTTACCGTGCTGCAGTCATCACACTTGGGTTATCCTGCCATCAGGCGGTCCCGCAGTCGGCCTGAGTTCCAAAGTCTTGGTCCGGCGTCGGTTGCTGTCACTTCTTCCCTGACGTCAGTGCGCCAGGGGTATATAAGAGGCATCCGAAGCCATTTTCATCAGTCTTTCTTGCCGCGCGGTGCCCGAAGCAGAAGCAGTTCGCAAGTGCCGGTCGGCCGACACCTGAGATTTTCGAATCGAATTTCAGTCCGAAGTCTTCAATAAAGCTAAGTACCCTGTTGGGGAACCTTTTCTTGCCTCAGTCCGATGTCAGAAAAAAGATAACAATTGCATTTCTTGTGGGAAGCAAATACCTCATAAGGACTTCCATTCTTATTGCATTCCTTGCCTAGGCCCAGACCACGACGTCACAGGTTGTCGGTTTTGTGCTAGGTTTAATAAACGAACTATCAAACACCGTTTTGACTTCGCACAACATTTGGTAGGAAATTTAATTATATCATGCCGTCGGAGCAGCCGACGACTGGCATGCATAAAAAACGCAAGGATAAGGACAGGTAGCCTAGGAACAAGCCAGACTCCGAGGCCTCTGCTGGGCCTGTCGCCGGTTCTCCGGTTTTCAGTGAGGCGCCTACGCAGCCCCTGATGACCGCAGAATTGGAACCCCAGACAGCTGCGGATTCTCAAGCGGAGTGTACTAGGCCGACGCAGCCATCTTCATTAGGCCCTTCCGACACCGGAGCAGAAGGAGATCCCGGTGCAGTAGAAACACCTTCGGTTGCAGAAGGTGTCTTCAGACCGACTACACTCACCATTAAATCTTATGCTAAGCTTAAAACTCCATTAAAACCAAAAAAGACTGTACATCAGTCTACAGTTCAAGGCCCCATGCCTAAGAAACAGATGCTTAAGATGGCTGAAGATTTGATTACCCTAATCAGGGGTTCCCATCCCCCCCAGATAAAAGACCAAGACAAGAGGAGGATTATGCTTCCTCTGACCAGGTTTCAATTTCCTCAGATTCTTCTGAGGAACAGGATTACAGTTTTCCACCTTATGAAGACTCTGATGCTGAAGACTCTATTCCCTCAGCATCTCCCCCTGAAGACTACTCCTTTGACGAAACTTTACATACCATGAGGGAAATTTCCAATGGGAAGACCAGGACTACTCTGATTCTAAGAAAAGGCTCCGAGAGATGTTCATCGCGCATACAGCTGCAGTAATCACAGATGGGTTTTCTGCCGTCAGGCGGTCCCTCGGTCGGCCGAATTCCAAAGTCTTGGTCCGGCGTCGGTTGTCGTCGCTTTCTCTTCTGAAGTCAGTGAGGCCAGAGTATATAAGACACAGCCGACGCCATGTTCTTCAGTCTTTTTTGCCACGCGGTGCCCGAAGCAGAAGCAGTTCGCAAGTGCCGGTCGGCCAGATCCTGAATTACGAAAAAATCGGAAACCGAAGTCTTCATTAAAGCTAAGTACCTCGTTGGGGAAACCTTTCTTGCCTCAGACCGATGTCAGAAAAAGTTAATAATTGTATTTCTTGTGGGAAGCAAATACAGCATAAGGATTTTCATTCCCTCTGCATACCTTGTTTGGGCCCAGACCATGACGTCTCGGGCTGTCGCTTTTGCGCTACCTTCAATAAACGCACTATTAAGCGTCGGGCGGAGTTCGCCCAACACTACTTTGGTAAAGCTTTTGATTATAAAATGTCGTTGGACACTCTGACTACCGTTTTGTCCAAAAAACGCAAGGAAAAGGACCGACATGCGAGGCCCGCGGTCCCCGCCGACACCACGCCAAAACAGGCTACACGTGGTCCGGTTCTCAGCGAGACGCCTTTGCAGTCCCTGACTACCGACGACACTCCTTTGGCGGTGTCTTCTGTACCCGAGACTGCTGGGTCCTCGGCCCTTTCCCAGACTACTACCGAAGCCCCTGCTAATGTCGAGCCTACTAATGTGGACAGGTCCACATCCACCCATGGTGTATTTAGGCCCTCATCTTCTTTTTCAATTAAGGCCTTTACTAAATCCAAAGCAGCCAGGCATCCCACGAGGCCTGTTACACAGGGCCCATCTTCAGGACCCATGCCTAAAAAACAGATGCTAAAAATGGCTGAGGATTTAATTACTCTTATCAGAGGTTCTCAACCCCCTCCTGACAAGAGACCTAGAGTGGAGGAAGATTCTCCCTCTTATGATCAGGGATCCATTTTATCAGAACATTCTGATGCAGAGGAACACTCTTACTCACCTTTTGAGGATTCGGATGCAGAACAGTCCATTCCTTCGGTATCCCCTCCTGAGGATTTTTCCTTTGGGGAAACCTTGCACACCTTGAGGGAACACTTCCATTGGGAAGGCCAAGACTTTTCAGATTCCAAGAAAAGACTTAGGGAATTTCTTTGGTTACCTCAAAACAGACCTCTGGCTATACCCCCTGTTTTGGACATACTGGATGATGTCTATTCGGAGGCTTGTCTTAACCCTGATTCTCTGCCTCCTGCACCAGTCAAACCTGATAGGTATTACAGAGTACCCAGCTCTCACCAATTTCTCTTCAAAAGCCATAATGCTGACCCTGAAACCATTTCACAAGGCCCCAAGGGATTGAAGGCCTCCACTGCCAAGAATCCACTTCCTGTAGAAAGGGAATCCAGATCTTTAGAAAGGTGGGGTAAAAAGGTATATACCTCGGCCACCCTAGCCATGAGGGCCTTAAACTGTCAGTTTCATATGATTAAATATCAACAGTACCTGTTATCACAATTAAAGAACAAAATGTCTCAACCTGAACAACCAGATTTAAAAGAGTTACAGGATATGATGCATAGTGCAGAGCAAGTGGGTAAACACAACTTACAATGTGGTTATGATGCCCTAGAGGCCTCTAGTAGAGCAGCTGCTACAGGATCAGTCATTCGCAGACATGCCTGGCTTAGGGAACAAAATTTGCCTGATCATGTGAAAGCTAAACTTCTAGATGCTCCTTTACAAAAGGATGTACTATTTAGTACTAATGCTGAGGAGATGCTACGGAAAATGGAAGAAAAAGCCAAATCTATGCAAACTGTCAAAGCTTTCTTACAGGTCCAAACACCATGTTTTAGCAGAAATTGGCCTTCAGAAAACTGGTCCATTCCAGCCACTGACAAGCCCCAAAGAGGTAGATACAGATGCACAAGGGGCAGAGGGCAATCACAAGGATCATATAGAGGCAGACAATGGCAAACTCCAGCACCAAGAGGTGGTGAAGACAGTGCACAACAATACAGGAAGCAAACCCAATGACTCCCTCATTTCCATGCCAAGCATGTCTCAGCTTTTAGCACCTTTGGGAGGGAAACTAGCATTATTTGCAAGCAATTGGCATATTGTCACAACAGACAAATGGATACTGAACATTATAAACAGAGGCTACAAATTTCAATTTCACACTCTTCCAAAAATGAGAGGCATGCCAAACCTGCCACAAAATCAAAAGGCAGAGGCACAACTGCAAATTTCAAAGCTCATAAGCTTGAGAGCTATTCAAGAGGTACCTACGCACCAACAAGGTCAAGGTTTTTATTCAAGACTTTTTCTGGTACCAAGGAAAGGAACCGACTGGAGACCCATTTTGGACTTATCCATCCTAAACACATTTCTACTGCACAAAATTCAAGATGCTCACATTACAGCAACTTCTTCCCATGCTGGGCAAGGAGTTTTGGCTGGTAACATTGGACCTCAAGGAGGCATACCTGCATGTCCCAATCAGACAAAGCTGCAGAAGATACCTCAGATTTCTTGCAGGTTCAATCCACTATCAATTCTCTGCATTGCCCTTTTGCTTATCTACTGCGCCCAGAGTATTCACAAAGTGCCTGGCATCAGTGATTGCCTACTGCAGACTTCAAGGGATACAAATTTACCCTTATCGGGACGACTGCCTGATCCAAGCGGACAGCAAACACATACTTCTGGAACATCTGGCATATGTGACACGGTTACTGCTTTCTCTGGGATATACAATCAACAAAGAGAAATCAAGGCTAACACCATCTCAGAAAATAACCTTCCTGGGTGCCAACTTGGACACAAACATCCAGATGGCATATCTTACGCCAGAAAAACAGGGGCAACTATCTCAGTACTTCAAAATACTAGCAAAAAGTACCAGGCTTACTGCAAGGAAAATCCTGCAGGCTCTGGGATTCATGGCATCTTGCATTCTTCTAATCCCATGTGCAAAGCTGCATATGAGGAAACTTCAATGGTACCTAAAAAATCTATGGTCTCAACACAGTCACAGTTTGGAAACAATATTACCAATAATTCCATGTTTGCAAAAGGAATTTCTATGGTGGGCCCAAGCATGTCAAGTAAACACAGGCCTTCCATTCTGCAAGCCTCAAGCAAAACAAGTCATAACCACAGACGCCTCAGATTACGCCTGGGGGGCGCACATGAAGGACAGGTGCATTCAGGGCAGATGGTCCCAAAAGGAAAAGCACCTTCACATCAATCAAAAAGAAATGCTAGCAGTAATAAATGCAATTACAGCTTTCAAGGACTTCCTGCATCCAGGTCAATTACTGATAAGAACAGACAACACCACAGTAATGTGGTACATAAACAAACAAGGAGGAACACATTCAGACCCCTTGTGCAGACTAGCCATGACTCTTTGGAACTTGGCTCTGGAAAGACAAATCGAACTTCAAGCACAGTACTTGCCAGGATTGGAAAACACACTGGCAGACAATCTAAGCAGAAATATCACAGATCCACACGAATGGAAGTTACATCCCCAGGTGTTTACAGAAATAATCCAAGCGTGGGGGAGGCCAGACATAGATCTTTTTGCCTCCCACAGGAATCATCAATTGGAAAAGTTTTGTTCAAGGACCTTTCATCCAAAGGCCTGGAGAGTGGACGCCCTTTCATTCAGTTGGACAGCATGGACAGTTTATGCATTCCCACCTCTGCCTCTTCTGCCCAAGGTGCTTTTGAAAGCAAGAACAGACAAACCGAGGATGATACTGATTGCTCCAGATTGGCCAAGGCAACACTGGTATCCACTCCTGAGGAGCCTAACACATACTCCTCCCTGGTCCCTGCCTCTAATGCCTCTTCTGCTGACTCAGCACAGCTACAAAACTCTTCACAGTCAGCTGAAAACACTCAATCTCGCTGCATGGAAAATTCCTTAACACCACAACAGACCCTACTCTCCAAGGAGGTGCAGGATGTCATTTTGGAGGCCAGAAGGCCATCTACTAGAAAAGCTTACTCCGCAAAATGGAAGCGGTTTTGCTCTTGGAATGAGAAAAGAGGCCAGGATCCTAGGAAAACTGAACGTGCCTCCGGTATTACAGTATCTAACTGAGCTGCTGAACAGTGGACTTTCATTTTCCTCCATAAAAATACATGCCTCAGCCATTTCTTCGGAATTCAACACGGATCTCCCTTTATTTTCTCACCCACTCTTACGACAGTTCCTCAGAGGGGCTAAGAATATAAGACCTCCAAGGAAGCAACCAATGCCAGCCTGGGACCTTAACTACATACTAGAAAAATTAACATTGCCTCCTTTTGAACCAGCTGCTTCAACAGATTTGCAATATTTGTCCTGGAAAACAGCCTTCCTTCTGGCCATCACTTCAGCTCATAGGGTTTCTGAACTACAGGCCCTCATGCAGCCCTTCCTCATTTTCCATCAGGACAGGGTTTCCCTTCGTACCAACCCATCATTTATGCCAAAAGTGGTATCCAGGGTAGCCTTAAATCAAGCCATACATCTTCCTACCTTTTATCCCAATCCTCAAAACAAAGGGGAAAGGCTGCTACACTCATTAGACATCCATAGGCAGCTACGTTATTATTTGGACAGAACAAAGTCCTTCAGGAAATCAGAACAACTTTTTGTGTCCTATGCTGTAGGGGCTCAAGGGAAACCAGTTACAAAACAGACTATTTCCAAGTGGATTGGCCACTGCATACAGTTTTGTTATTCCTATCATGGGAAATCTGTTCCTACAGGTATCAGATCACACTCCACCAGGGCCACAGCTACCTCTACAGCCTTCCTCAGAGGAGTTCCTACCAAAGATATTTTGGAGGCAGCCACTTGGAGTTCTGTACATACCTTCATAAAACACTACCACCTGCCTTTATATTCCAGAACAAGAGCAGGCTTTGCCACTGCTGTTTTGCAGGGCATTCTGGCTCAACCCAGTTCCTCCTAGTACCTACCACCCTATTCATAGCTTTGGGACTCTACCCATCTGTGATTACTGCAGCTGTATGCACGATGAACATAGTACAGTTTTGTACCTACCATAAATGTAGATGTTCGAGTGCTAATACAGCTGCAGTACAGGTTTCCCTCCCTCCTTCCCCACTTGGTAAAGGCATGGGGCCTAACAACCTCTTCATACTACCTGACTGGGTTATCCTGCTATGTTTTATTTGCTTGCATCCACTGATTTTGGATTATATTGCATTGCTTGTATATGTATATAAGCATTATTTATGTATTGCCTTCCTTTTGGGGGCACCTGACATCTGGGGCAAGAAAGACTGAAGAACATGGCGTCGGCTCTGTCTTATATACACTGGCCTCACTGACGTCAGAAGAGAAAGCGACGACAACCGACGCCGGACCAAGACTTTGGAATTCGGCCGACCGAGGGACCGCCTGACGGCAGAAAACCCATCTGTGATTACTGCAGCTGTATTAGCACTTGAACATCTACATTTATGGTAGGTACAAAACTGTACTTTCCTTTTACTACCCCAGCACAGACCACTTGCCTATCCCTCCAGTTTTAGACATTGTGGATGATGTTTATTTGGAGTCTGGTCTAAATCCAGACTCTCTACCTCCTGCTCCAGCCAAACCAGACAGGTACTACCGAGTACCTGACTCACACAAATTCCTTTATAAAAGCCCTGTGGCTGACCCAGAAACAATTTCCCAGGGTCCCAAAGGGGCTAAAGCTTCTATGGCTAAAAATCCTGTGTCCGCTGAAAGGGATTCCAGAGCCCTAGATAGATGGGGAAAGAAGATATACACCTCAGCTACTCTGGCTATGAGAGCATTAAATTGTGTTTCACATGCTGAAATATCAGTAATTCCTAATGTCTCAATTAAAACAAAAAATGAGCACACATTCTGAACAGTCTGAATTCAAGGAAATGCAGGATCTGTTGCATGCAGCTGAACAGGTGGGCAAACATACTTTACAGTGTGGATTTGATTAATTGGAAGCTTCCTGTAGAGCAGCTGTTACTGGGTCTGTCATACGTAGACATGCTTGGTTAAAAGAACAAACCCTACCTGATCATGTTAAAGCAAAATTATTGGATGCACCTTTACAGCAGGATGTATTATTTGGTGTCAAAGCAGAAGAGGTTTTAAAGAAAATGGAGGATAAGGCAAAGTCTATGCAGACGGTCAAGGATTTTTTACAGGTACAACCTCCTCGTTTCAGCAGAAATTGGCCAACAAAAAACTGGTCCTTTCCAGCTTCTGACAGATCACAGAGGGGCAAATACAGACGCCCAAGGGGTAGAGTGAGATGTGAGATGAAGGATACCACCTGAGGTCAGTCGCAAGGCCCTTACAAACCTCGCCAATGGGGTACTGCTACCCAGAAAGGAGGAGAAGACAGGCCCCAAGCTAGCAGAAGACAAACACAATGACTCAATCCTCAAACTACTAAGCAAATCTCTCTTGGCAGCTCCCTTGGGAGGAAAACTAGCACTTTTTGCAGACAACTGGCACATCATCACAAAAGACAAATGGGTCCTAAACATTGTCTCACAAGGATACAGATTCCACTTTCATACCTTGCCAAGGATAAAAGGAATGCCAAACCCGCCACCAAATCAATGGGCAGAGGCACAAAAACAAATGACAGCTCTCATGGACATGAGAGCCATTCAACAGGTACCTACACAGGAGCAAGGACAATGATTTTACTCAAGACTCTTTCTAGTCCCAAGAAAAGACAAAGCATGGAGACCCATTCTGGATCTTTCAATTCTGAACACCTATCTACAAGTACCAAAATTCAAGATGCTAACACTACAGCAGCTTCTTCCCATGCTGGGCAAGAATGCTTGGCTAGTAACTTTGGACCTCAAGGAGGCATACCTGCATGTCCCTATCAGACAAAATTGCAGAAGATACCTCCGCTTCATTGCAGGTTCAACCCATTATCAATTATCTACACTGCCCTTTGGCTTATCTACTGCACCCAGGGTCTTCACAAAATGCCTGGCACCAGTAATTGCATACTGCAGACAAGGAGGAATTCAAATATACCCATACCTGGATGACTGCCTTATTCAAGCAGAAAGCAAGGACATTCTTTTAAAGCATCTGGCATTTGTCAAACACCTTCTAAGTTGCCTAGGGTACACAGTAAACGAAAAGAAGTCAAAACTAGTGCCCTCACAAAACATAATATTCCTGGGTGCCAGCTTGAATACAATGGCCCAGATGGCTTATCTCATGCCAGACAAGCAACAACAGCTGACTCAGTACTTCAAAATAATGACAACAAAGACCCAACTCCCTGCAAGAAAAATTCTGCAGGCCTTGGGATTCATGGCATCTTGCATACTACTAATACCATTTGCAAAACTGCATATGAGGAAATTACAATGGTACCTGAAAAGTGTATGGACTCAGCACAGCCACAGCTTGGAAACAATGATACCACTCATTCCTTGCCTTCAACAGGAGTTTCTGTGGTGGGCACAGGCATGTCACCTCAACAAGGGTCAGCCTTTCACCTTACCCACAGCCAGGCAAACTATGACAACAGATGCATCGGACTATGCCTGGGGAGCACACATGGCAGGACAGTGCATTCAGGGCAAATGGACTACAGATCAAAGGCATCTGCATATCAATCAAAAAGAAATGCTAGCAGTACAGAATGCCCAACAGCTTTCAAGGACCTCTTACACCCAGGACAACTAATAGTAAAGACGGAGAATACCACAGTAATGTGGTACATAACCAAGGGGGCACACATTCCTACCCTCTATGCAGGCAAGCAATGACCTTGTGGAACACAGCACTGTCTTACCAGGTTCAATTACAAGCACAATTCCTGCCAGGAAAGAAAAACACATTGGCAGACGACCTGAGCAGAAACATCATGGATCCCCACGAGTGGAAACTAGATCCACAAGTATTTGCAATGATAACTCAGAAATGGGGACTCCCAGACATAGACCTGTTTGCCAACCCCCAAAACTACCAACTTCAAAAATTTTGCACAAGGACATTCCATCCACAAGCTTGGAAAGTGGACGCTCTCTCATTCAGTTGGAAAACATTAACAGTGTATGCCTTTCCTCCACTGCCTCTTCTAGCAAAGGTACTGCTGAAAGTCAGATTAGAGAGGCCACAAATGATACGCATTGCACCAGACTGGCCACGCCAGCACTGGTATCCAATTCTAAGGAACATGGCCCACGGCCCACCATGGATTTTACCACAAATTCCTCACCTGCTCACCCAGTGAGACAATCAGATTCTACACAGCCAGCTCAAAACTTTAAACCTGGCTGCATGGCAAATTACCTAAACAACCAGCCAACACCTCTATCCAAAGCTGTTATGGATGTCATTCTGGAGGCCAGGAGGCCCAGCACCAGGAAAACCTATTCAGACAAATGGAAAACATTTTGTGCCTGGAACCAGGCTAAAGGCCAAAATACCCTTGATCCAAACATTCCTCAGACTCTATAATATTTAACTGAGATGTTGCACAAAGGACTTTCCTTTTCATCTATTAAGATCCACGCCTCAGCAATTTCAGCTCATTACAACACGGATCCTCCTTTATTCTCACATCCACTCCTAAGACAGTACCTCAGAGGGGCTAAGAACATAAGACCGCCCAGGAGAGCACCAACACCTACTTGGGATCTCAACTTTATTCTGGAAAAGCTTACACTGCCGCCCTTTGAACCAGCTTTTTCAGCTGATTTAAAATTTCTTTCATGGAAAACTAACCTGCTACTAGCAATAACTTCAGCTAGAAGAGTCTCAGAGCTACAGGCAGTAATGGCAGTGGAGTCTTTCCTCATTTTTCATCAAGACAGAGTCTCTCTATGAAATAACCATTTCTTTATGCCAAAGGTGGTATCCAGTGTGGCCCTAAACCAAACCATTCATTTGCCCACCTTTTTCAAAAATCCCCAGAACAAAGGAGAAAGACTCCTGCACTCTTTGGACATTCACAGGCAATTACGTTACTACTTGGATAAAACTAAGGCTTTCAGAAAATCTGACCAGCTCTTTGTAGCCTATGCTGCAGGATCACAAGGAAAAGCTATCTCAAAGCAGACCATTTCAAAATGGATAGGACATTGCATACGTTTCTGCTACACGCATCATGGGTAACCGGTACCTGCTAACATTAGGTCCCACTCCACCAGGGCTACAGCTATATCAGCAGCCTTTCTCAGGGGGGTGCTAACCAAGGATATTCTGGAAGCTGCAACTTGGAGTTCAGTGCACACCTTCACCAAATACTATCACTTACCTCTATATTCTATGACTAAAGCTGGTTTTGCCACTGCAGTTTTGCAGGGCCGACTAGCTTCTTCTAACCCTGTTTAACTCCACCACCCATCCTTAGCTTTGGGATTCAACCCAAGTGTGATGACTGCAGCAGGGTAACACGATGAACATAGTACAGTTTTGTACTTACCATAAATGTAGATGTTAGAGTGTTCACCCTGCTGCAGTCCAAGTTACCCTCCCTCCATCCCCTCTGAACTAACTCTATCCTATACAACCTCTGTGGTGTATTTGCTTGTGCCTGAAGCTATTGTTTTATTTTTATATGTACTTTTTTATATTTATACCTATTGGGGGCACCTGACATCTGAGGCAAGAAAAACTGCAGAAAATGGCGTTGGATGCCTCTTGTATACCCCTGGCGCACTGACGTCAGGGAAGAAGCGACAGCAACCGATGCCGGACCAAGAGTTTGGAACTCAGGCCGACTGCGGGACCGCCTGACGGCAGGATAACCCAAGTGTGATGACTGCAGCAGGGTGAACACTCGAACATCTACATTTATGGTAGGTACAAAACTGTACTTTCCACAACATATAATTGCTTCTTATTTTGGGGGCACCTGACATCTGGGGCAAGAAAAACTGATGAAAATGGCGTTGACTGCATGTTTTATACCGCTGACAACCTGATGTCATGGAAGAAGCGACAGCATCCGACGCAGAAATCCCAAGACTGTGGTATTCAGGCCTGCTGAGAGCTACCTGCAGGCAGATAACCCTAAATGTGATGCCTGCAACAGTGAATACACTCAAACTTCTAAGTGTACACAACTGTACTTTCTGAGGTACACAGAGAAACTGTTTGACAAGGGTTTGGCATATACCTTCATGAAGATCAAGCTTTTTTTTAAAGGGTTACTACATCTTAAACTTTTTAGGAGACCTCTGTCACCTGTTTGGTATCTGAACTTATTCCTCCATTTGAACATGTTAGCACAAATACTTTCTAGTTGCTTTTTTGGAAGGTTCTTACTTCGATAGCCACCACATACACAGGGGCTGATACATTACCCTGCCTGGGACCCTTTTTGATCATAATTGATTGTGGGTGGGCTCACTCTGGCCAGTAATTTACATCTGACTTTTAGAAGTTTATCTTTATGGCCACTGAATAATTTCCACTGTTATTAAAATGAAAATTACTTACTTGGTACAAGTCATCTGAAGTTAAAGTTCTTGTTTGTATCTGCTATAACATTAATCAGGTAGACTGAGGTGTTATGGCACTGCTGTTGTGTGGATTTTGCAATTTCTTCTATAGTTTCACTTATGTTCACCACCAACCTCATATAACCCATTTCTGTTCTTCAGGAGAGCCCCACTGGATATAAATATTAGTGAGATTTTGATAGTTTAAATTAGATGATCAAGGTTTATTGTCATAAAGCTATTTATGCACTGTATCCTTGTACTTAACATACAGGACAGGCAAAAGGGATCTGTGCAAGACAGAGTTAAGAAGGATATCCCTGAAGCGAAGAGGGATGCCGAATGTGTCCTGTATGTTAAGACCTAAAGGACTGTTTTCTGTTGAACTGTTGGAAATAAATACCCGTTGAAGTAGAGACCAAGACTGTAAGCTTTTTCTGAAGAAGTTCTATGCATTGAGAAGGGCAAAAGCTGTTAAACTCAATTGTTTATTTACTTTGTTGTGAAGTACAGATTTAGATTAAACAGTCAAAATTTGATTCCTGCTTGTTGCTTCTTGTGCCTACAATAATGTGAATTACTTTTTAGATTTATTAGTGCATTCTCAGAAAGGCTTGAGGCTCAATGCACACCTCCTGGGGACGAATCGATTTTGGTATGGGGCCGGGCTAATATCTCTGTCCACAAAATTCCTAACCCCCCTGTCTCAAAGGATCACATAGACTTAATAAACTGAATTTAAAATAGAAATGGGGGATATCCTTACAGTTCAGTTACACTGCTGCCAGGTTTGGAAATCATGTCTACCACTGATACCCATCATAAGTCAGAAGGACATGCTTCTGGGATGTGCACCTGTAAACTGCAGATAATTAATAAATATCTCCAAAGCAGGCTAAGGAATGTTTATATATTTTGGACAATACATCTTCCTGTCCTGCAACTTTGCTTGATTTAAGGGTCTTAATAGCCTTCTTGAATTCCTTCAGGTTGCAGAGCCCACCATCTATTTTATATCAATCAGGAAGAAGGACCATATCTGTTTGGGATAAAAAAAAAATTATCCAGAATCTTGGAGCCAACCTTCTTAGTCTGTGATGCAATATTGTGAAACTCAACAGCAAATGTCCTGAAAATGCCTGCAATGGAAAACAGCTCCTATGTAACAAAAGCCTCTGAGAACTTAACTTCTACATCTGTTATCTGCACTTTTGCTGCCTGCCAAGGAGCTTCAAGTGATCTAGCATAGGGATATAGCAGATGTGCTTTTTAGCCTATGTGCCAAGAATGTGTACTTTGCTATTTTGCTACTGAGAAGTTCATGAGACGAGACTTGCAGGGAAAAAAAGACAGGCACTGATTTCTGGGTAAAAGCACGCATCATATCTGCAATAATTGAAGATGGCCAACAGTTCTGAATGACACAAAGAAGCAATAAAATCTTGATCACTCTTACAGAAATGCTTAAACCATAAGCCTTTACTGCAGGCTGAATGTCACGACTCACATTGCAGACTGCTTGTTCTGTGTACATCATATAGGCAGAATGTGATATCCCACTTTTATTAAAATAAGAAATGCCCCATTTATAAAAATATACATGCATTCACATTAATATATTGCACTTAAAACATTAACTCTGTGACTAAAAGTAGTGAGTTATAATACAATTTATGTGAAATAAAAAAATTGCTGTATTGAACCCATTTATGATTTATTTACAGTTCCAAAACTTGAGGCTTCTTCACCAGTTCACCATAGTGAATATAGTAGTTATTTGCCTGATACTTCTCCATATTGTCTTGTTTTCGTCCGTTACCACCTCTGTAGCAGCATTACTAACAAAATATTGCAATAGGCCTTCAGTGAGTTAAGTCTTTTCCTGATAAGTCTCAGCTGCAAAAGGAAACATAGGTAATGATGAAGTAAGGGGATGCTTCACTAGAAGCTCTGGCAATTCCCAGTCTTGAACATTTGACAAGTTCTATGGTTCCTCTTTTGTCATCTTCAACAAGCATCTTCTATTCTTTCTGCATCCCCTTGTACTACATGTTATCTTCGGTACTCATGATGAATAACTACAGTGGCTTAAATCTGTGATTTACTTCCAAATTTCTGGTCTAATCATCCTTACTGTCTCCCTCTTATAAAACTAAAAGTTTCTTTATCAGATTTTCATAGAGCTGTTTTAGTTTCATTTGTGTTCTTTAAAGACGTTCTCGTGCTGATTGTTTACTCACAGATACTATCAAAGTGAGTAATGTAGGAAACATCTTATGCCTTCTTCTCATCAACTGTGCTGGTGACAGTCCAGGCCACAGTGTATTCTAGTGGAGATAATGTAACATTCTGATGGGTAGAATCATATTTCTTGTAGAATGTTTTTGACTATTTAGATCATGCATTCAACTTGGTTATTTTTTTCTGGATATATTGAACAAGATGAAATGCATTCAAATTCGCAGTCTAACAAATTATTTAAACTAATCAAAGGTGAATTGAGGACCAATATCAAATAAAGTTTTCACAGTACACCATATCTGGCTGAAACTGTCTTATGTACATTGATCATAGTGTCTACGAGGCTGCCCTTAATATAGCAATAACCCACGCCTGGGTGTGGGTAATGCGGGATTTAACCACGGTTGGCGTGGTTTGGTCAGGGAAACCGAGGGACCAAACAAAGACAACCGTGGTTAAATCCGCGTACCCACACCCAGAATTGGGTTATTGCTATTATACTATGACATTATTTAAGAAAAGAAACAATTACTTTTCTTAAATAATGGCATTGTATAATGCCTCTTTGCTGCCCTTCGCAGCTGTCTGTCATCAGCGACAGTTCTGATGTACTGCGCATGCCTACACAGTACATCAGGCTGTGCCAAAAGCAACGGAGAAAGCAAGATCTCCGTTGCTTTTACTGTTCGCTATGTTAAATGGGTTTAACATGGCGAGACAGTTTAAAATAAGCAACGGAGATGTCCGTTGCTTATTTTAACTGTCTCGCTATGTTAAACCCATTTAACATAGCGAACAATGGAGATCTTGCTTTCTCCGTTGCTTTTTAAACCTGTCTCGCTATGTTAAATGGGTTTAACATAACGAGACAGTTTTAAAATAAGCAATGGAGATCTCCGTTGCTTATTTTAAAGCTGTCTCGCTATGTTAAACCCATTTAACATAGCGAGACAGGTTTAAAAAAAAAGCAACGGAGAAAGCAAGATCTCCGTTGCTTTTTACACACTGTGTCGCTATGTTAAAGGAGTTTAACATAGCGAGACAGCTTTAAAAAAAGCAACGTTCGCCCTCGGGACCAAACAAAGACAACCGTTGCTTTTTTTAAACCTGTGTCGCTATGTTAAACTCTTTTAACATAGCGAAACAGTGTTTTAAAAAAAGACTTATACTAATGGAAAAAGTCCGGGCGACCGGACCTTTTTCCATTAGTATAAGTCGATTTACAACGTGCACGATGGCCAATCAGCATGCACGTTTTGGAATATTAATAGGGGGTCATGGTATAATATGAATTATTTCCTGACATGTCAAGCAGTTATCAACACAGAGTACAAAGTTGAAGTTATGCTGAAATAAACCGACACCTACCGTATCCATGGCAATGTCAGAAGTTCATGTAGAATTAATTCCTTTTTGAGTTTGATTTCTGAATATGCCACACAAACCACACTATTGTGTCATTTTGTTCAATTTATATGGACATTTTTCTGCAGTACTTTATGTCTTTAGCTCTCCCTTTGCACTTTGACATACCTTAATGGTATTCATGCAGTTTAATCAATGACAAGTTTCTGTGGTGAATTAGAATAATGATGTCTACTTTGAGCTACATTCCTGTATGCATGACAGCTCTTCTCAAAATGTAAAATAAGGAACGCACATAACACAATGAACCAACAAGTAGATACCCATATGAAGGGGCCAACAGTAGGCAGAAGCAAGTAATGCTTCCCCTCCATTGCAAAGTGATCAGTCTTACACCTTGAGTTGTTTTGGAGCTGTCCTTAAGCCTAAGCACCCTTTTTATCCAAATCAGCAGAAAAGAGAAAATCTTGTACATGATGGAATGATGGCTATCTACACACAGCTAAGGTGGTACACAGGACAGCCAAATACTTCAGGAAACTGTTCAGCTTTTGTCTCCTTTATGACAGAAAACAGGGCAGACCTTTGCCTAAACAGACTCCAAATGGCTGGTTAGCTATAATAATTTTATGATGTCATTATAGTAAAGTGCTAGAGGGACACACTATCAGTGCAACTGCTACTATGCCAGAAACTGTCAGGGAAATGGTAGATAAAAGTATCTGTGAAACAGCCACTTAGACCACCATTCACACCTTTTCTGTGTCCTTTAGAGACCACCATTCATATCTTCACTGTGCTGTACAAATTAGGTAGAACATTTTGAAGAAGAACAGGTTTTGCCAGTGTTTCTATGGGGTATACTGTAATCCAAATCCTTAGGCTAGGATCTTGTTGCCTGTAGAAAGCGAAGTGCTTTACTACTGATGTTCATCATAGTTAATGTTGCAGTACTAATTCTTGTGACTTCCTGCTGTGCAGAAGCCCATGACCAGCCTGAATGTCAGAGTCTTCACCATTCCTCAGCCAGCAGACGTCCTCTGTAGACCGACATCGGGATATAAAAAGCAGAGTCAGCCGACCCAATTTTCAGATCTTTCTTGCGGTTCAGTCCAATGCACCATGACACAATTCTTGGCATCTTCAGTCTGGCATTCAGCTTGAATTACCAGAGAGTAAAGAAGCCTCAGATATGTACCTCATTGGGACAATTTTCCTGTTCTGTTTGTGAATGATTCTTGTTCATGTACAAGAAAGTTAATAGTTGAATTTCTTGTGGTAAGCAAATTTCCCACAAAGATTTCCTTTCTTACTGACTGTTATGTTTAGGCCCCCACAGCACAGTGTTTCTAGATGTTCTTTGTATGGTAGGATTTAATACAAAAATAGTTAAAACACAGGACTGAGTCCCTTCAGTAATGTAAGTATTCTAGTAGGGCAGGCCCTTCACATGCTTTGGCATCTGCCAGATGTTCTTCATGTTTCACTGTTGCAGTCATCACATTTGGGTTATCCTGCCAGGGGTAGCTCTCAGTCGGCCCGAACACCAGAGACTTAGTATTTCTGCGCTGGTTGCTGTTGCTCCATGACTGACGTCAGGTCATCAGTGGTATAAACTCAGGCAGCCAACGCCATTACACCAGTCTTTCTTGCCAAGGAGCCCAAAGCAGAAGCAGTTCGCATGAGTGCCGGTCAGCCGCTACCTGAGTTTTCATTTCTGAGTTGAAATCTTCTAAAGGTAAGTACCCTGTTGGGGATCCTTTTTTCTTGCTCTAACCGATGTCAGAAAAAGTTAACAATTGTCTCGCCTGTGGAAAACAAGTACCACACAGAGACTTCCATTGTTACTGCGTCACCTGTTTAGGCCCAGACCAAGACGTCCCTCGCTGTCGCTTTTGTGCTTTGTTCAACACCAGAACTATATGTCGGCGGGCCCTTATTGTAGCTAAATATTTTCACTCTCAGCCCTCGAATTCTGATATGAATTCGGTAAGCCATCCGACTACCGATCTTCCGAAAAAACGTAAGGCTAAAGACAGAGACAGACCCCACAGGTCCAAAACTGCCGACGGCGCTTCCACTAAGCTAGTCGTCAGTACTCCGGTCCTCAGTGAGGTGCTTTCTCAGCCCCTGATGCCACTTCTGTGGATTCGCAGGCCACTACCGAGACCCTTTCGTCTTCGATTAAGGATCCTGCGGATTTCTCTACCTTGGATGGGTCCGGAGCCGCTGAGCAGGCACCAGCTTCCGAGGAAGTACTTTTCGCTACCTATACTCGACACAGACCAACTACTTCTTTCACGTCTTTAGTTCTTTCTTAAACTACTGAGTTTCTAAGGCCCAGGGTACAAACTACGCCCTAAAAACAGACGACCCAAGCTCAGGCACCTGCTTCCTTGCCTCAATCTCAAATGCTTAAAATGGCAGAAGACCTTATTATGCTTATTAGGGGAAGCCAGGCTACCCCTTCCAAAAGAAAAAGAGACTTGTCCCCAATAGTTTTATCTGAACAGGAGTCCGATGACTCTGATGCTTCAGAATATGAAGACATGCAGCCCCTTTCTGCTTATGAGGATTCTGATGCAGAGGAATCCATTCCTTCTGCCTCTCCACCCGAGGATTTTTCATTTGGGGAAACTCTTCATACTTTAAGGGAGCATTTCCAATGGGAATGTCAAGACTATCCTCAGTCAAAAAAGAGACTCAGGGAATTCTTAGATTTACCACACCACAGACCTTAGGCCATTCCTCCTATCCTGGATGTTGTGGATGATGTTTTTATGGAATCCAGTTTGACTCCTCACACCCTTCCTCCTGCTCTCAGGAAACCTGACAGGTACTACAGAATCCCTGACTCTCACAAATTCCTTTTCAAAAATCCTACTGCTGACCCAGAGGTCACCTCTCATGGACCTAAAGGAATTAAAGCAACCTCAGCTAAGAATCCCACCCCCTCAGAGAGAGATTCCCGAGCTTTAGACAGGTGGGGTAAAAAGTGTACACCTCTGCTACTCTAGAGCATTAAATTGCCAGTTCCACATGCTGAAATATCAGCACTATACTACTGAACTCCACAAATAGTAAATCTTCCTTTCCTGCTTGTGCAAAAAATAAAGAATTCCAAGAGCTAATGCATTCTGCAAGTCAAGTTACTAAGCACACCTTGCAATGTGGCTTTGACACCCTAGAAGCTTCTTGCAGGGCAGCAGTCACTGGTTCTGTCCTTAGAAGGCACGCTTGGCTTAAGGAACAGACCTTGCCAGATCATGTCAAATCCAAACTGATGGACGCACCATTGAACAAAGACAATTTATTTGGCACCCAGGCAGAAGAGGTCTTAAAAAAGATGGAAGAAAAAGCCAAATCTATGCAGACAGTTAAAGACTTCTTACAGGTCCAGCCTCTGAGGTTCAGTAGGCATTGCCCCTCCAAGCATTGGTCCTTTCCTGCCCCCTCCAGGCCAGCTCAGCCTAGACCCAGGGGAAGCAGACCCCACCCCAGACAGCACCCCCAGGGAATGCAGAGATCTAAGCAATGGAGTTCCTCCTCTTCAAAAACAGGGACTGCAAAGCCACTCCCTTATGGTAAGAACTCACAATGACTTTACACCTCCACCCCTTACCTAAGAATAAGAATTGTTTTATTGGTCTTCTTGATGGAATAAACATTTTGTCTGTTATCTCCAGCATTGGAAGTCTTAATTAAACAAGTTGGTGAGGCAGTGTGGACTAAGGTGGAATTGGTTTTTACTGTGTTTTTTTCTACCAAGAGCGCTCCATTGTGCTTTTTACCTTTGTGGTGATACCAAAATTCAAAATGCTGACCCAATGATACCTTGTCTAAGGAAAAATTTTCTTTGGTGGGCAGCAGCATGCAACCACAACAAGGGACTTCCCTTCTCACAACCCCACGCCGCCCAGGCCCACACCACAGGCACACCTGGATGGCAGGTGCATTCAGGGCCATTGGAGCCCAAATTAAATACATCTGCACATCAACCAAAAAGAGATCCTAGCGGTTCAACATGCCCTGACAGCTTTCAGACCCCTACTCTCCCCGGGGCCCCTACTGATCAGTTGCAGACAACACCACAGTGATATGGTATATCAATAAACAGGGAGGGACTCACTCTTATCCTCTCTGCAGGCTCGCCATGACCCTTTGGCACACAGCCTCAGCCATGTAACTACAGCTGCTAGCACAATTCCTGCCAGGCTCCCTAAACTCTCTGGCAGACAACTTGAGCAGAAACCTACTAGACCCACATGAGTGGCAGCTAGACCACAGAAGCTTCACCCTTGTAACCCAGAAATGCCCCCCCCAAAGGTGGACCTCTTTGCTTCCCACTCCAATCATCAACTCAGCAAATTTTACACCAGGGAACCTCACAGCAAGGCCTGGAAAGTGGATGCTTTATCCTTCCAGTGGGTAAACCTCTATGTCTGTGCATTTCCCCCTCTACCACTCATTACAAGGGTACTGCTCAAAATAAGGGAGGAAAAGCCGAGGGCAATCCTGATTGCCCCAGACTGGCCATGCCAGCACTGGTACCCATTGCTGCGCAGCCTGTCACCCCTGCCACCGTAGCACCTACCTCAGATACCAACAGTCCTGAATCAGAGGAATGGAGAATTCATGCATCCCCAATTGCCGACCCTCAACCTGGCAGCGTGGCTTATTCCCTGACCTCTTCTCAAGCTGCCAGCCTAAGCAGACAAGTCCTAGATGTTATACATGAGGCCAGAAGCCCCAGCACTAGAAAATCCTATGCTGACAAGTGGAAAAGGTTTTGCACCTGGATCCAGGCTAAGGGAGCTGGAACAGCACAGCCCTCCTTACCTCTCATCCTGGATTACCTAGCAGACCTACTACGCAGAGGTCTAGCCTTTTCTTCTATTAAAATTCATGCCTCTGCCATATCTGCTCATTACAGCACAAAGCCACCTCTCTTCTCACATCCTCTTATCAAACAGATGTTCATCGTGTTTCACTGTTGCAGTCATTACACTTGGGTTATCCTGCTGGCAGGCTACCTGCAGTTGGCCTGAATTCCAAAGTCCTGGTCCGGCGTCGGTTGTTGTCGCCTCTTCCCTGACGTCAGTGCGCCAGGGGTGTAAAAGATGCAGCCGACACCATTTTCTTCAGTCTTTCTTGCCACGCGGTGCCCGAAGCAAAAGCAATTCGCAAGTGCCGGTCGGCCGACTCCTGAGATTTTCTAAATTGAATTTCAGATCCGAAGTCTTCTATAAAGCTAAGTACCCCGTTGAGGAAACTTTTTTCTTGCTCCAGACCGATGTCAGAAAAAGTTAACAATTGTATTTCTTGTGGGAAGCAAATACCTCACAAGAATTTTCATTTTTACTGTATTCCTTGCTTAGGCCCTGACCACGATGTAGCTAGTTGTCGGTTTTTTGCTAGATTTAACCAACGCACTGTTAAGCGTCGGTACGATTTTGCTTTTCATTACTTTGGCCAAAGGTTTAACTATATAATGCCGTCGGAACAACCGACGACCGGAATTCATAAAAAGTACAAGGAAAAAGAAAAGGACAGGCATCCGAGGTCCAAAATCGACGACAAAGCCTCTTCTAGGCCAGTCGCTGGTTCTCAGTGAGGCGCTTTCGCAGCCCCTGACACCCGCTACCTCAGAGCCACAGGCCACCTCTGACAGGCCTCTGGAAACTCAAGGTATTGGGCCTTCGGTAACTAATCCCTCAGATGGGTCCAGAGCCGCTGTGCAGGCATCGGCTTCTGAGGGTGTTTTCATACCTACACAGCTTTATATCAAGCCAACTTCAGCATCCAAGACAAAGACTAAAACAGTTTTAAAGACAAGGAAACAAGCACAGCATTCTCCAGGACAGACTTCCATGCCTCAGAAACAGATGTTCAAAATGGCCGAAGACCTAATTACTTTGATCAGGGGTTCCCATCCCCCCCCTGATAAGAGGCCTAGGCAAGATACTGAATATGATTCTTCTGATCAGGTTTCCATTTCCTCTGACTCCTCTTCAGAACAGGGATACTCTGTTCCTCCCTATGAGGTTTCTGATGCTGAAGAATCTATTCCTTCAGCTTCTCTTCCTGAGGATTACTCGTTTGGGGAAACCCTGCATACCATGAGGGAGCATTTCCACTGGGAGAGCCAAGATTATTCAGATTCTAAGAAAAGGCTCAGAGACTTTCTTCTACTACCTCAGCACAGACCTCTTGCTATTCCACCTGTTCTAGACATTGTAGATGATGTATTTTTAGAGTCCGGCCTGTCTCCCGACTCTTTACCTCCTGCACCTGTTAAGCCAGACAGATACTACATGGTTCCAGATTCTCATATATTTCTATATAAAAACCCTGCTGCTGACTCAGAAACTATTTCTCAGGGTCCCAAAGTGGTCAAGGCTACTACTGCAAAAAACCCTGTCCTCTCAGATAGAGATTCTAGGGCACTGGACAGATGGGGGAAAAAAGTTTACACCTCTGCTACCTTGGCTGTAAGGGCTTTAAATTGTCAGTTTCATATGCTTAAATATCAGCAATACTTAATATCTCTGTTAAAACAGAAAATGTTGACAAATTCTGAATGTTCTGAGAACAAGGAATTGCAGGATTTATTGCATGCAGCTGAACAAGTGGGAAAACATACTTTGCAATGTGGTTATGATTCGCTGGAGGCCTCCTGCAGGGCCACTGTAACAGGTTCTGTTATTAGAAGGCATGCTTGGTTAAAGGAACAGACTCTGCCTGATCATGTTAAAGCAAAATTATTGGATGCTCCATTACAGCATGATACTTTGGTGTTAAGGCAGAAGAGGTGTTGAAGAAAATGGAGGATAAAGCTAAATCTATGCAGACAGTGAAGGATTTCTTACAGGTACAGCCACCCAGCTTTAGCGGGAACTGACCTTCTAAGAATTGGTCCTTTCCTGTGTCAGACAGGCCACAAAGAGGCAGATACAGACGCCCTAGAGGCAGACAACAGCCCTAGGGCTCATACAGGCCCAAACAATGGGGTGCTTCTACCTCCAAAAGCGGAGAAGACAAATCACAGCCATATAGGAAACAGTCCCAATGACTTCCCTCTGCCAATGCCAAGCACTTATCTTTTGGCAGCACCCTTAGGGGGAAAGCTAGCACTTTTTCCACAAAATTGGCACACGATCACCCAGGACAAATGGGTCCTAAATATAGTCTCTCAGGGCTAAAGGTTCCACTTTCACACCCTTCCAAAGGCAAAAGGTATGCCAGACCTGCCACACAATCAATGGGCAGAGGCACAAAAACAAGTTTCATCTCTCATGGACATGAGGGCCATTCAGCCAGTGCCACAACAAGAGCAGGGACAAGGATTTTACTCAAGACTTTTCTTAGTACCAAGAAAGGACAAAGCATGGAGACCAGTTCTGGACCTGTCTATTTTAAATACTTTTCTGGACATTCCGAAATTCAAAATGTTGACTCTACAACAGCTTCTGCCCATGCTGGGCAAGAAGGCTTGGCTTGTAACTTTGGACCTCAAAGAGGCATACCTGCATGTCCCAATCAGACAATCTTGCAGAAGATACCTCAGATTCATAGCTGGCTCAATGCACTACCAATTCTCTGCACTGCCGTTTGGCTTATCTACTGCGCCCAGGGTATTCACAAAATGCCTGGCACCAGTAATTGCATTTTGCAGACAGAGGAATTCAAATATATCCCTACTTGGACGACTGCCTTACTCAAGCAGAGACCAAAGCCATTCTACTAAAGCATCTGGCGTTTGTAGAAAGATTACTAATTTGCCTAGGGTACACAGTTAATGAAAATAAATCAAAACTAGTACCCTCTCAAGAGATAATATTCCTGGGGGCAAGCTTAAATACAACTGCCCAGATGGCTTATCTCACGCCAGACAAACAAAGGCAACTGACTTCTTACTTCAAAAGCATGGCAACAAAGACCCAGTTGTCTGCAAGAAAAATTCTGCAGGCTCTGGGCTACACGGCTTCCTGCATTTTGCTAATTCCATATGCAAGACTGCATATAAGGAAACTACAATGGTATCTAAAAAGTGTTTGGACTCAACATTGCCACAGCCTGGAATCATTCATTTCACTCATTCCCTGCCTGCACCAGGAGTTTTGATGGTGGGCACAGGCCTGTCACCAAAACAAGGGACAGCCATTCACTTTACCCACAGCCAGGCAAACACTAACAACAGATGCGTCAGATTATGCCTGGGGGGCCCACATGGCAGGAAAATGTATTCAGGGCACATGGCCCCCAAGCCAAAGGCATCTTCACATCAATCAAAAAGAGATGCTAGCTGTACAAAATGCCCTGACAGCCTTCAAGGACCTACTTCATCCAGCACAGCTGCTGATAAAGACGGACAACACCACAGTTATGTGGTACATAAACAAGCAGGGGGGCACACATTCCTACCCCCTCTGCAGACAAGCCATGATTTTGTGGAACACGGCATTGACCTAAAAAGTACACCTGCAAGCACAATTCCTGCCAGGATAAACAAGTGATCTGGCAGACGAACTAAGCAGAAACCTCATGGATCCTCACGAGTGGAAACTAGATCCACAAATCTTCAGCTTGATAACAAGGAAATGGGGATGCCCAGACATAGATCTTTTTGCCTCCCCTCACAACTGCCAACTTCAGAGATTCTGCACAAGGACTTATCACAAACAAGCATGGAAAATGGATGCCTTGTCATTCAGCTGGAACAACCTTACAGTATATGCCTTTCCTCCACTGCCTGTCCTCCCCAAGGTACTCCTAAAGGTCAGACAAGAGAAGCCACAAATGATACTAATTGCCCCAGATTGGTCACGCCAACACTGGTTCCCAATCCTAAGGAGCTTGTCCCAAGGCCCAGCCTGGACATTGCCTCAAATTTCTCATTTACTGACCCAATAAAACAATCAGATCCTGCACAGCCAACTCGGTACCCTAAATCTAGCTGCATGGCGGATAGTGTAACCATTCAGAATACACCTCTGTCTAAAGCGGTTATGGATGTTATTTTGGAGGCCAGGAGGCCCAGCACCAGAAAATCTTATGCAGAAAAATGGAAGAGATTCTGTGCTTGGAACCAGGCACAAAGAATTGACATGCTTGTCCCAAATATACCTCAGATTTTACAATATGTAACTGAGATGCTGGACAAAGGCCTATCCTTCTCATCAATTAAGATCCATGCCTCTGCCATTTCATCTCATTACAATGCAGACCCACCTATTTTTTCTCATCCATTGCTTAGGCAGTTCCTCAGTGGGGCCAAAAATATAAGGCCTCCAAGGAGAGCACCAAAACCTGCATGGGACCTCAATTTTGTCTTGGAAAAACTCACACAGCCTCCTTTCGAGCCAGCCAATACAGTTGAGATAAAATTCATATCATGGAAAACAGGTCTGCTCCTAGCAATAACTTCAGCAAGAAGAGTCTCAGAGTTACAGGCATTAATGGCTGTGGAACCTTTTATTATCTTCCATCCGGACAGGGTTTCTCTAACGACAAACCCAACATTTATGCCTAAGGTGGTGTCCAGTGTGGCTCTTAATCAAACCATTCATTTACCTACTTTTTTCCCAAACCCACAGAATAAAGTGGAGAGACTTCTGCATTCTTTGGACATACACAGACAGCTACGCTTCTACTTGGACAAAACTAAAGCTTTTAGAAAGACTGAGCAACTTTTAGTGGCATATGCTGCAGGATCACAAGGAAAGGCTATCTCAAAGCAGACTATTTCAAAATGGATAGGACACTGCATTCGTTTCTGCTATTCACAACATAGCAAGTCAGTGCCTAAGGGCATTAGACCACATTCTACCAGGGCAGCAGCCTTCCTCAGAGGAGTACCAACCAAGGATATTTTGGAGGCTGCAACTTGGACTTCAGTGCACACTTTTACTAAGCACTACCACGTACCTCTTTACTCCAAATCCAGAGCAGGCTTTGCCACTGCAGTTCTGCAGGGTCTTATAGCCACTCCTAATTCTATTTAGACCCAGCCGCCCAACCTCAGCTTTGGGATTCAACCCAAGTGTAATGACTGCAACAGTGAAACACGATGAACATAGTAGAGTTGTGTACCTACCATAAATGTAGATGTTCGAGTGTATTCACTGTTGCAGTCCAGGTTACCCACCCACCATCCCCCGTTCTTTGCTGAGACTTTTCTGTACTTCTCTATCCTATACAACCTATGTGGTGTATTTGCTTGTAGATGAAGGTATTGTTTATTGTAGTGCATGCTTTTATAAGCAGTGTTTTTAGCCTACCCTTTTGGGGACACCTGACATATGGGGCAAGAAAAACTGAAGAAAATGGCGTCGGCTGCATCTTTTATACCCCTGGCGCACTGACGTCAGGGAAAAGGCGACAGCAACTGACGCCGGACCAGGACTTTGGAATTCAGGCCGACTGCGGGTAGCCTGCCAGCAGGATAACCCAAGTGTAATGACTGCAACAGTGAATACACTCAAACATCTACATTTATGGTAGGTACACAACTGTACTTTCCTAAGAGGGGCTAATAACTTAAAGCCACCCGGAAGAGCTCCTACCCCAGCTTGGGATCTTAACTTTGTGTTGGAAAGGCTCACCCTACCCCCCTTTAAACCTGCAGCTTCAGCAGAGTTAAAATTCCTCTCTTGGAAGACAGCTTTGCTTCTGGCCATCACTTCAGCTAAAAGAGTATCAGAGCTACAAGCACTCATAGCTGTAGAGCCTTTCATCATTTTCCATGCTGACAGGGTCTCGCTCAGGACTAACCCATCCTTCATGCCAAAGTGGTATCCAGTGTGATTCTCAACCAATCCATTCATTTGCCCACCTTTTTCCCTCACCCACAAAACAAGTGGGAAGGAATTTTGCACTCTCTCGATGTGCACAGACAGCTCAGATTCTATCTGGACAGAACTAAATCTTTTAGAAAAACTGATCAATTGTTAGTCAGGTTCACAGCAGGAGCAGGGGGCAAGGCCGTATACAAGCAAACAGTCTCCAAATGGATAGCACACTGCGTCCATTTCTGCTACAAACAGCACAGGAAACTGCCCCCAAAGGGGAGGTGTCAGGATGCATTCCACCAGGGCAACCTCCACCTCTGCAGCTTTTCTGAGAGGGGTCCCCACCAGGGACATCCTGGAGGCTGCAACATGGACATCTGTTCATACCTTCACCAAGCATTACCACCTGCCTATCTTCCCCAAATCCAGGGCAGGGTTTGCCACCACAGTCTTGTGGGGCATCCTAGCCAGCCCCTAGTCTTCTTGACTGCCTCCACCCTTTTCTTCAGCTTTGAGAATCAACCCAAATGTGATGACTGCAACAGTGAAACATGAAGAACATAATACAGTTGTGTGTACTTACCATAAATGTAGATGTTCGAGTGTATTCATTGTTGCAGTCCTGGTTTTCCCCCCACTACATCAACCTGGTCTCTCTCTCTCTCTCTCTCTCTCTCTCTTCTCCTCCTCCTCTGTCCTTACAGGGAATTTTTGGTATTTACTTTCTACTGGTGATGTGCTTCCACCATAGCATAGCTCCCTATCTGGGGGCTCCTGACAGGGCAAGAAAAACTGATGTAATGGCGTCGGCTGTTTGATTTTATACCACTGATGACCTGACATCAGTCATGGAGCGACAGCAACTGATGCAGAAATACTAAGCTTCTGGTATTCGGGCAGACTGAGGGCTACCCCTGGCAGGATAACCCAAATGTGATGACTGCAACAGTGAGTACACTCGAACATCTACATTTATGGTAAGTGTACACAACTGTACTTTCCCAGGCAGCCATCCCCAAAAAGCATAAAGATAAACATCCAAAGGAAAAAGACACAGAAAACATTTTTTTTTGTCCATGCCCTTGACTAAAGTTAATATCACCATTGCATATCGGGTGTATTTGCAGCCCTCTGGTATGATGCCTTCTAGGCTGAAGCCCTCTGGTGCTACCTCCTCCAGCGGCCGCCATGACTCAGGCCCACACCTCACATTCAGACACCAGACCAACACTGGTTGGGTCCAAAGCCTCTGAGCAGGCCGCAGCTTCCAAAACATAAGTACTGGTGGCTGAGAGTTAAGGGGGTATTGCAAGGGAGGATGTTCCTGAGAACCAGATAGAGTTCTGAAAGCAATCCATGATGATTTGCACAGCAGTCTGAAGTTCTAGGGCAGAGTTTGCCTGAATCAGACAGTTGTCCAGGTAAGAATAGATAGATATTTGCCCATCATGTCCTGCAAAAAGCAATGACTGGTGCCAGATATTTGGTGAAAACTCTGGGAGCAGTAGATAAGACAAATACTAAGGCCATTACTTCACCTAAGACTTGGGCACCCAAACCCAAGAGCCCTTCAGGTTTTCCCAGCTTTTGCTGTCTCAGCCCACTGCATCATTTTTCCTGGTCTTGTTACAAAATTTGATCAGCCTGGCCCAGAACTTCGTGGACTTCATGAGGACCAGGCAGCTTGCCCTGCAAAAGGATCTGTGCCACGAACATCCCCCTGGAAAAAGAAAAGGGAAATTTTCCTCAGGAAGGTTCTGATTCCTCAGAATTATTGGATGAGGAAGAATTCACCTATGTGGAACACATCCTCCCTCAGACCAATGAGGACCCTGATTCAGATGACACCCTATCCTCAGCTTCACCTCCTAAGTATTTATCTTTTGGAGACATACTTCATAGGAAGAAGGAAGTCTTCTTTTGATAGTCTAGCAAATTCTGTAAGGCTTATAAGCATTACAGAAAGCTTCTGAACCTTCCCATACCTAGGTCTTTGGCAGTCCCTTCAGGACATTCAATTTTGGATGATGTGTTCAAAGACATATCACTGCTTCCAGACTCCCTTCCCGCCGTTCCTAGGAACTGACTGCTGCTAGAGTGTGCTTGTGTCCCATAAGCACTTCTGTAAAAAAAAAAAAAAAAAAAAAAATTGGTGGCAGACCCAGCAGTGGTGTCTGCAGAATCTGCCAAAGGAGTTAGAAGTATGTATCCAAGAACCCCTTATCAAACAGGGAAATCAGACTGCTAGACAGGTTTAGTAAGGAAAATTACACTTCAGCAACCCTGCCCATGAGGGGTCTTAACTGCCAGTTCCACATGTCCAAATACCTTTAGTCACTGCAGGAACAAATTAAAACCAAGACAGTGGAAATCCAGGATTTGGGTAATGACACCCACCAGGTATCCAGACAGACTCTCAAATGCAGCTATGATGCTTTAGATGCATCATGAAGGGTGACTGTCATGGGATCAGTCACTTGGAAACATGCCTGACTGAGGACTCAGTGTTTCTCAGACCAGGTAAAAGCTGAACTCCTTGATGCTCGTCCCCAGACAAGGAGTTCCTTTCTAGACTGCCAGCTGAGCAGACTGGATAAGAAAGGGAAACAGTGGAAATCTTTAAATAATTTTAACAGCCTAAGGGGAAGAGGCCTAGAATACAAAGAAAGTGGCAAACTGAACATTCCAGACCCGGGAGGTTCAAAAATCCTGCCCCACACAGGGAGCAGCTGTGACTATCCCTAGCACCCCCCAACACTAACCATGCCACCTAGCAGGAAGACTATCCCTCTGCTGCCATCATTGGGGGGACATAACTCAGGGCAAATTGCTGTTGTAGATTATAAGGAAGGGCATTGCTAGCCAATTTTGGGGAAAAAAACTCAAATGTCTAGGGATTCCCTCCCCAAAACCACACAAAAAAAACTTCTTCACCCAATCTCAAAAAGCTGCTACTGCAAGGGTCCATTAAGAGAGTGCCCCAAAAGAAAAGACTTTACTCTCGCCTTTTTTTTTTTTCCCCCTTAAAGGAGGTACCTGGACACCTATCCTAGGATTTTTTCAGGACTAAACAAATTTCTACTGGTAGTAAAATTCGAGATGCTAACTCTACTACCCCTTATCTTCCCAGGGGCATGGATGGTGACTCTGGATTTGAAGGAAGCTGACCTTTATGTTTCTATGGTCCGGGGACGTTGGAAGTAGTTACAGTTTCAGACCGGGAGGGTTGCATTACCAGATGTTCATTGTGTCTCACTGTTGCAGTCATTACACTTGGGTTATCCTGCTGGCAGGCTACCCGCAGTCGGCCTGAATTCCAAAGTCCTGGTCCAGCATCAGTTGCTGTCGCCTCTTCCCTGACGTCAGTGCGCCAGGGGTATAAAAGATGCAGTCGATGCTATTTTCTTCAGTCTTTCTTGCCGTGCAGTGCCCGAAGCAAAAGCAGTTTGCAAGTGCCGGTCGGCCGACTCCTGAGATTTCGAAATTGAATTTCAGGTCCGAAGTCTTCAATAAAGCTAAGTACCCCGTTGGGGAAACTTTTTTTCTTGCTCCAGACCGATGTCAGAAAAAGTTAACAATTGTATTTCTTGTGGGAAGCAAATACCTCATAAGGATTTTCATTCTTACTGTATTCCTTGCCTAGGCCCTGACTACAATGTTGCTAGTTGTCTGTTTTGTGCTCTAGATTTAACCAACACACTATTAAGCGTTGGTACGATTTTGCATTTCATTACTTTGTCCGTAGGTTTAACCATATAATGCCGTCGGAACAGCCGACGACTGGAGTTCATAAAAAGCGCAAGGATAAAGAAAAGGACAGGCATCCGAGGTCCAAAACCGACAAAACCTCTTCTAGGCCAGTCACCGGTTTGCCGATTCTCAGTGAGGCGCTTTCTAGTGTCAGACAGGCCACAAAGAGGCAGATACAGACGCCCTAGAGGCAGACAACAGCCCTAGGGCTCATACAGGCCCAAACAATGGGGTGCTTCTACCTCCAAAAGCGGAGAAGACAAATCACAGCCTTATAGGAAACAGTCCCAATGACTTCCCTCTGCCAATGCCAAGCACTTATCTTTTGGCAGCACCTTTAGGGGGAAAGCTAGCACTTTTTCCACAAAATTGGCACATGATCACCCAGGACAAATGGTTCTTAAATATAGTTGCTCAGGGCTACAGGTTCCACTTTCACACCCTTCCAAAGGCAAAAGGTATGCCAGACCTGCCACACAGTCAATGGGCAGAGGCACAAAAACAAGATGTTCATCGTGTTACACTGCTGCAGTCATCACACTTGGGTTATCCTGCCGTCAGGTGGTCCCGCAGTTGGCCAGAGTTCCAAAGTCTTGGTCCGGCATCGGTTGCTGACGCTTCTTCCCTGACATCAGTGCGCCAGGGGTATATAAGAGGCATCCAACGCCATTTTCTTCAGTCTTCCTTGCCAGGCGGTGCCTGAAGCAGAAGCAGTTCGCAAGTGTCGGTCGGCCGACTCCTGAGATTTTCAAATCGAATTTCAGACCGAAGTCTTCAATAAAGCTAAGTACCCCATTGGGGAACCTTTTCTTGCCTCAGTCCGATGTCAGAAAAAGTTAACAATTGCATTTCTTGTGGGAAGCAAATACCTCATAAGGACTTTCATTCTTATTGTATTCCTTGCCTAGCCCAGACTACGACGTCACAGGTTGTCGGTTTTGTGCTAGGTTTAATAAACGAACTATTAAACATCGGTTTGATTTCGCCCAACATTATTTTGGTAGGAAATTTAATTATACCATGCCGTCAGAGCAACCGACGACCGGAATGCATAAAAAACGCAAAGATAAGGACAGGCAGCCGAGACCAAAACCAGACTCCGAAGCCTCTGCTGGGCCAGTCGCCGGTTCTCCGGTTTTCAATGAGGCGCCTACGCAGCCCCTGACGACCGCTGATTTAGAACCCCAGGCGGCATCCGATTCCCAAGCGGAGATTACTAGGCCTCCAGGCCTTTCCGACTCCATGGCTGAAGGAGATTCCGGTGCAGTTGAAATGCCTTCAGTTGCAGAAGGTGTCTTCAAACTGCCTACACTCACTATTAAGTCCTATGCAAAGCTGAAAACTCCTTTAAAAGCAAAGAAGACTGTACAGCAGTCTCCAGTACAAGGCCCCATGCCTAAGAAACAGATGCTTAAGATGGCTGAAGATTTAATTACCCTAATCAGGGGTTCCCATCCCCCTCCTGATAAAAGGCCAAGACAGGAGGAGGATTACGTTTCCTCTGACCAGGTTTCAGTTTCCTCAGATTCTTCTGAGGAGCAGGAATACTCTTTTCCCCTTATGAAGACTCTGATGCTGAAGAGTCTATTCCTTCAGCATCTCCCCCAGAAGACTACTCTTTTGGGGAAACTTTACATACCATGAGAGAACATTTCCACTGGGAAGGCCAGGATTGCTCTGATTCTAAGAAAAGGCTCCAAGAGTTCCTTTTACTACCCCAGCACAGGCCACTTGCTGTTCCACCCGTGTTAGACATTGTGGATGATGTTTATTCAGAATCTAGCCTTAACCCAGACTCACTACCTCCTGCACCAGCCAAACCAGACAGATACTACAGAGTCCCTGACTCACACAAATTCCTATATAAAAGCCCTGTTGCTGACCCAGAAACCATTTCCCAGGGTCCCAAAGGGTTTAAGGCCTCTATTGCTAAAAATCCTGTACCCTCTGAAAGGGATTCTAGAGCACTAGACAGATGGGGAAAGAAAGTATATACCTCAGCTACTCTAGCTTTGAGGGCCTTAAATTGACAGTTTCACATGCTGAAATATCAGCAATATTTGATGTCTCAATTAAAACAAAAAATGATCACACATACAGAGCAGCCTGACTACAAGGAAATGCAAGATTTGTTGCATGCAGCTGAACAAGTGGGAAAACATACTTTGCAATGTGGATTTGATTCATTGGAAGCTTCTTCTAGAGCAGCAGTGACAGGGTCCATCATACGTAGGCATGCTTGGTTAAAAGAACAAACTTTACCTGATCATGTTAAAGCAAAGTTATTAGATGCACCTTTACAGCAGGATGTTTTATTTGGTGTAAAAGCAGAAGAGGTTTTAAAGAAAATGGAGGATAAGGAAAAATCTGTGCAGACGGTCAAGGATTTTTTTACAGGTTCAACCCCCTCGTTTCAGCAGAAATTGGCCAACCAAAAACTGGTCCTCTCCAGCTTCTGACAGACAACAGAGGGGCAAATACAGATGCCCAAGGGGCAGAGGTCAGTCACAAGGCTCTTACAAGTCTCGACAATGGGGTGCCACAACCCAGAAAGGAGGAGAAGGCAGGTCTCAAGCTATCAGAAGACAAACACAATGACTTACCCCTCAGACTGCCAAGCAAATCCCTCTTGGCAGCTCCCTTGGGAGGAAAACTAGCACTTTTTGCAGGCAACTGGCACACAATCACAAAAGACAAATGGGTCCTAAATATTGTTTCTCAAGGATACAGATTCCACTTTCACACTTTACCAAGGATAAAAGGAATGCCAAACCTGCCACCAAATCAATGGGCAGAGGCTCAAAAACAAATTACAGCTGTCATGGACATGAGCCGTTCAACAGGTTCCTACACAGGAGCAAGGACAAGGATTTTACTCAAGACTCTTTCTAGTTCCCCAAAAGGACAAAGCCTGGAGACCCATTCTGGACCTCTCAATTCTAAACACATATCTGCAAGTACACAAATTCAAGATGCTAACACTACAGCAACTTCTTTCCATGCTGGGCAAGAAGGCTTGGCTAGTAACGTTGCATCTCAGGGAAGCATACCTGCATGTCCCTATCAGACAAAATTGCAGAAGATACCTCCGATTTACAGCAGGTTCAACCCGTTACCAATTCTCTGCTCTGCCCTTTGGCTTATCTACTGCACCCAGGGTCTTCACAAAATGCCTGGCACCAGTAATTGCATAATGCAGACAAAGAGGAATTCAAATATATCCATACCTGGACGACTGCCTTACTCAAGCAGAAAGCAAGGACATTCTTTTAAAGCATCTCCCGTTTGTCAAAAAACCTATTAAGTTGCCTAGGGTACACAGTAAACGAAAAGAAGTAAAAACTAGTGCCCTCACAAGACATAATATTCGTGGATGCCAGCTTAAATACAACGGCCCAGATGGCGTATCTCACACCAGACAAGCAAGGACAGCTGACTCAATACTTCAAAATGATGGCAACAAAGACCCAACTCCCTGCAAGAAAAATTCTGCAGGCCTTGGGATTCATGGCATCTTGCATACTACTAATACCATTTGCAAAACTGCATATGAGGAAATTACAGTGGTACCTGAAAAGCGTATGGACTCAACACAGCCACAGCTTGGAAACAATAATACCACTCATTCCCTGCCTTCAACAGGAGTTTCTATGGTGGGCTCAGGCATGTCACCTCAACAAGGGTCAGCCTTTTACCTTACCCACAGCCAGGCAAGCTATAGCAACAGATGCATCGGATTTTGCCTGGGGAGCACACATGGCAGGACAGTGTATTCAGGGCAAATGGTCTGCAGATCAAAGGCATCTACATATCATTCAAAAAGAGATGCTAGCTGTACAAAATGCCCTAACAGCTTTCAAGGACCTCCTACATCCAGGACAACTCCTAATAAAGACGGACAATACCACAGTGATGTGGTACATAAACAAGCAAGGAGGCACACATTCCTACCCCCTATGCAGGCAAGCAATGACCTTGTGGAACACAGCACTGACCTACCAAGTCCAACTACAAGCACAATTCCTGCCAGGAAAGAAAAACACATTGGCAGACGATCTAAGCAGAAACATCATAGATCCTCACGAGTGGAAACTAGATCCACAAGTATTTGCAATGATAACTCAAAAATGGGGGAGCCCAGACATAGATCTGTTCGCCAACCCCCAAAACTGCCAACTTTGGAAATTTTGCACAAGGACATACCACACACTAGCCTGGAAAGTGGACGCCCTCTCATTCAGTTGGAAAACATTAACAGTGTATGCCTTTCCTCCACTGCCTCTTCTGGCAAAGGTGCTGCTGAAAGCCAGATTAGAGAGGCCACAAATAGAAGAGATTCTGTGCTTGGAACCAGGCACAAGGAATTGACACGCTTGTGCCAAATATTCCTCAGATTTTCCAATACCTAACTGAGATGCTGGACAAAGGCCTATTCTTCTTATCAATTAAGATCCAGGCCTCTGCCATTTCAGCTCATTACAATACGGACCCACCTATTTTTTCTCATCCACTGCTAAGGCATTATCTCAGAGGGGCCAAAAACATAAGACCTCCAAGGAGAGCTCCAGTACCTGCATGGGACCTCAATTTTGTCTTGGAAAAACTCACACTGCCTCCTTTTGAGCCAGCCAATACAGCTGAGATAAAATATTTATCATGGAAAACAGCTCTTCTCCTAGCAATAACTTCAGCAGGAAGAGTCTTAGAGTTACAGGCACTAATGGCTGTGGAACCTTTTATTATTTTTCATCTGAACAGGGTTTCTCTAAGGACAGACCTAACATTTATGCCTAAGGTAGTGTCCAGTGTGGCTCTCAACCAAACCATACATTTGCCTACCTTTTATCCAAACTCGCAGAATAAGGGGGAGAGACTTCTGCATTCTTTGGACATACACAGACAGCTATGCTTTTACTTGGACAAAACTAAAGCTTTTAGAAAAACTGAGCAGCTCTTAGTGGCATATGCTGCAGGATCGCAAGGAAAAGCTATTTCAAAGTAGAATATTTCAAAATGGATAGGCCACTGCATTCGTTTCTGCTATTCACAACATGGCAAATCAGTGCCTAAGGGCATTAGGCCACATTCTACCAGAGCAGCAGCCTTCCTTAGAGGAGTACCAGCCAAGGACATTTTGGAGGCTGCAACCTGGACTTCAGTGCACATGTTTACAAAGCACTACCACTTACCTCTTTTCTCTAAATCCAGAGCAGGCTTTGCCACTGCAGTTGTGCAGGGCCTCATCGCCACTCCTAATTCTATTTAGGCCCAGCCACCCAACCTCAGCTTTGGGATTCAACCCAAGTGTAATGACTGCAACAGTAAAACACGATGAACATAGTACAGTTGTGTACCTACCATAAATGTAGATGTTCGAGTGTATTCACTGTTGCAGTCCAGGTTCCCCTCCCACCATCCCCCTTTCATTGCTGGGACTTATCTGTATTTCTCTATTCTGTACAACCTATGTGGTGTATTTGCTTGTAGATGAATTTGCTTGTAGATGAAGGTTATGTGCATGCTTTTTTATAATCAGATTTTTTTTAGCCTACCTTTTTGAGGGCACCTGACATCTGGGACAAGAAAAACTGAAGAAAATGGCGTTGGCTGCATCTTTTATACCCCTGGCGCAGTGACGTCAGGAAAGAGGCGACAGCAACCGATGCCGGACCAGGACTTTGGAATTCAGGCTGACTGTGGGTAGCCTGCCAGCAGGATAACCAAGTGTAATGACTGCAACAGTGAATACACTCGAACATCTACATTTATGGTAGGTACACAACTGTACTTTTTGTGCCTTACTATTTGGCTTATCTACTGCTCCAAGAGTTTTCACCAAATGTCCGGCACCAGACAATGCCTTTGCAGCACTCAGGGAGTCAGTATCTATGAAATCTTTCCTCTCAGAGGACAAAGTCACCTTTCCTTCAAAATACGTAAGAGACCTACGCTCCAAGCACTCAACACTGCAAGGGAATTCCTCTGGGCCTTGCGTTACATAGCCTCTTGTATTATAATGACCCCTTGGCAAAGCTACATATGAGAAAGGTGCAGTGATTATTAAAAACACATGGTCTCAGCATCATCATCCCCTAAAAACCATGACCCTATGCTCACGTGTCTAAAAAAGGTTATTCTGTGGTGGGAAGAGAGCGTTCACAGCAACCCAGGAGCACAATTTCTCTTGACAGGGACAACACAGACCATGATAGACAGTTCCACTAGTGCATGGGGGATGTCTGGGAGACTTCAGAGTCCAGGGGATTTGGGGCAAGCAGCAAGCAAAACAACATATCAACCTTAAGAAAGCAATGGCTGTCGTCATGGCTATGAAAGCATTCAAATGCACAATATTCCCAGGACCACTACAGATTATGGACAGACATAAACAGGGGGAAGTGCATTCATACCTCTGTGCAGACTGGTTATAGATCTTTGGCTGACACCCATAGCCTCTTATAAGCAGGACTGTAATGGACACCAATGATAGATCTTTTTTGCTTCAACAGAAAACAGATGGTTAAGGAAATTCTGCTCAAGATCCCAACAGACAGGGCCATGAAGAGTGGGCACCTTATCCTTCAACTGGACAGACCTCTTCCTATATACATTCCCCCAATAGCCCTTATTCCCATGTTATTTCTAAAGGTGGGATAGGGTCAAACGGGCTTAAAATTATTCTAATCACTTTTTTTCTGGCCCAGACAACATTGGATGTTCATCGTGCATACAGCTGCAGTAATCACAGAAGGGTTTTCAGCCGTCAGGCGGTCCCTCGGTCGGCCGAATTCCAAAGTCTTGGTCCGGCGTCGGTTGTCGTCACTTACTCTTCTGACGTCAGTGAGACCAGAGTATATAAGACACAGCAGACGCCATGTTCTTCAGTCTTTTTTGCCGCGTGGTGCCCGAAGCAGAAGCAGTTCGCAAGTGCCGGTCGGCCAGCTCCTGAATTACGAAAAAAATTGGAAACCGAAGTCTTCATTAAAGCTAAGTACCCGTTGAAACTTTTCTTGCCTCAGACCGATGTCAGAAAAAGTTAATAATTGTATTTCTTGTGGGAAGCAAATACCGCATAAGGATTTCCATTCCCTCTGCATACCTTGTTTGGGCCCAGACCACGACGTCTCGGGCTGTCGCTTTTGCGCTACCTTCAATAAACGCACTATTAAGCGTCGGCGGAGTTCGCCCAACACTACTTTGGTAAAGCTTTTGATTATAAAATGTCGTCGGACACTCCGACTACCGTTTTGTCCAAAAAACGCAAGGAAAAGGACCGACACGCGAGGCCCGCGGTCCCGCCGACACCACGCCAAAACAGGCTACATGTGGTCCGGTTCTCAGCGAGACGCCTTTGCAGTCCCTGACTACCGACGACACTCCTTTGGCGGTGTCTTCTGTACCCGAGACCGCTGGGTCCTCGGCCCTTTCCCAGACTACTACCGAAGCCCCTGCTAATGTAGAGCCTACTAATGTGGACAGGTCCACCTCCACCCATGGTGTATTTAGGCCCTCATCTTCTTTTTCAATTAAGGCCTTTACTAAATCCAAAACAGCCAGGCATCCCACGAGGCCTGTTGCACAGGGCCCATCTTCAGGACCCATGCCTAAAAAACAGATGCTAAAAATGGCTGAGGATTTAATTACTCTTATCAGAGGTTCTCATCCCCCTCCTGACAAGAGGCCCAGAGTGGAGGAAGATTCTCCCTCTTCTGATCAGGGATCCATTTTATCAGAACATTCTGATGCAGAGGAACACTCTTATTCTCCTTTTGAGGATTCGGATGCAGAACAGTCCATTCCTTCGGTATCCCCTCCTGAGGATTTTTCCTTTGGGGAAGCCTTGCACACCTTGAGGGAACACTTCCATTGGGAAGGACAAGACTTTTCAGATTCCAAGAAAAGACTTAGGGAATTTCTTTGGTTACCTCAACACAGACCTCTGGCTATACCCCCTGTTTTGGACATACTGGATGATGTCTATTTGGAGGCTTGTCTCCCTGATTCTCTGCCTCCTGCACCAGTCAAACCTGATAGGTATTACAGAGTACCCAGCTCTCACCAATTTCTCTTCAAAAGCCATAATGCTGACCCTGAAACCATTTCACAAGGCCCCAAGGGATTGAAGGCCTCCACTGCCAAGAATCCACTTCCTGCAGAAAGGGAATCCAGATCTTTAGAAAGATGGGGTAAAAAGGTATATACCTCGGCCACCCTAGCCATGAGGGCCTTAAACTGTCAGTTTCATATGATTAAATATCAACAGTACCTGTTATCACAATTAAGGAACAAAATGTCTCAACCTGAACAACCAGATTTAAAAGAGTTACAAGATATGATGCACAGTGCAGAGCAAGTGGGTAAACGCACCTTACAATGTCGTTATGATGCCCTAGAGGCCTCCAGTAGAGCGGCTGCTACAGGATCAGTCATTCGCAGACATGCCTGGCTTAGGGAACAAAATTTGCCTGATCATGTGAAAGCTAAACTTCTAGATGCTCCTTTACAAAAGGATGTACTATTTGGTACTAATGCTGAGGAGATACTATGGAAAATGGAAGAAAAAGCCAAATCTATGCAAACTGTCAAAGCTTTCTTACAGGTCCAACCACCACGTTTTAGCAGAAATTGGCCTTCAAAAAACTGGTCCTTTCCAGCCACTGACAAGCCCCAAAGAGGTAGATACAGACGCACAAGGGGCAGAGGGTAATCTCAAGGATCATATAGAGGCAGACAATGGCAAACTCCAGCACCAAGAGGTGGTGAAGACAGTGCACAACAATACAGGAAGCAAACCCAATGACTCCCTCATTTCCATGCCAAGCAGGTCTCAGCTGGCAGCACCTTTGGGAGGGAAACTAGCATTATTTGCAAGCAATTGGCATATTGTCACAACAGACAAATGGATACTGGACATTATAAACAGAGGCTACAAATTTCAATTTCACACTCTTCCAAAAATGAGAGGCATGCCAAACCTGCCACAAAATCAAAGGGCAGAGGCACAACTGCAAATTTCAAAGCTCATAAACATGAGAGCTATTCAAAAGGTACCTACGCACCAACAAGGTCAAGGTTTTATTCAAGACTTTTCTGGTACCAAGGAAAGGAACCGACTGGAGACCCATTTTGGACTTATCCATCCTAAACACATTTCTACTGCACCAAAATTCAAGATGCTCACATTACAGCAACTTCTTCCCATGCTGGGCAAGGAGTTTTGGCTGGTAACATTGGACCTCAAGGAGGCATACCTGCATGTCCCAATCAGACAAAGCTGCAGAAGATACCTCAGATTTCTTGCAGGTTCAATCCACTATCAATTCTCTGCATTGCCCTTTGGCTTATCTACTGCGCCCAGAGTATTCACAAAGTGCCTGGCATCAGTGATTGCCTACTGCAGACTTCAAGGGATACAAATTTACCCTTATCTGGACGACTGCCTGATCCAAGCGGACAGCAAACACATACTTCTGGAACATCCGGCATATGTGACACGGTTACTGCTTTCTCTGGGATACACAATCAACAGAGAGAAATCAAGGCTAACATCATCTCAGAAAATAACCTTCCTGGGTGCCAACTTGGACACAAACACCCAGATGGCATATCTTACGCCAGAAAAACAGGGGCAACTATCTCAGTACTTCAAAATACTAGCAAAAAGTACCAGGCTTACTGCAAGGAAAATCCTGCAGGCTCTGGGATTCATGGCATCTTGCATTCTTCTAATCCCATGTGCAAAGCTGCATATGAGGAAACTTCAATGGTACCTAAAAAATGTATGGTCTCAACACAGTCACAGTTTGGAAACAATTATACCAATAATTCCATGTTTGCAAAAGGAATTTCTATGGTGGGCCCAAGCATGTCAAGTAAACACAGGCCTTCCATTCTGCAAGCCTCAAGCAAAACAAGTCATAACCACAGACGCCTCAGATTACGCCTGGGGCGCACATGAAGGACAGGTGCATTCAGGGCAGATGGTCCCAAAAGGAAAAGCACCTTCACATCAATCAAAAAGAGATGCTAGCAGTAATAAATGCAATTACAGCTTTCAAGGACTTCCTGCATCCAGGACAATTACTTATAAGAACAGACAACACCACAGTAATGTGGTACATAAACAAACAAGGAGGAACACATCCATACCCCTTGTGCAGACTAGCCATGACTCTTTGGAACTTGGCTCTGGAAAGACAAATCGAACTTCAAGCACAGTACTTGACAGGATTGGAAAACACACTGGCAGACAATCTAAGCAGAAATTTGACAGATCCACACGAATGGAAATTACATCCTCAGGTGTTTACAGAAATAATCCAAGCGTGGGGGAGGCCAGACATAGATCTTTTTGCCTCCCACAGGAATCATCAATTGGAAAAGTTCTGTTCAAGGACCTTTCATCCAAAGGCCTGGAGAGTGGATGCCCTTTCATTCAGTTGGACAGCATGGACAGTTTACGCATTCCCACCTCTGCCTCTTCTGCCCAAGGTGCTTTTGAAAGCAAGAACAGACAAACCGAGGATGATACTGATTGCTCCAGATTGGCCAAGGCAACACTGGTATCCACTCCTGAGGAGCCTAACACATACTCCTCCCTGGTCCCTGCCTCTAATGCCTCTTCTGCTGACTCAGCACAGCTACAAAATTCTTCACAGTCAGCTGAAAACACTCAATCTCGCTGCATGGAAAATTCCTTAACACCACAACAGACCCTACTCTCCAAGGAGGTGCAGGATGTCATTTTGGAGGCCAGAAGGCCGTCTACTAGAAAAGCTTACTCCGCAAAATGGAAGCGGTTTTGCTCTTGGAATGAGAAAAGAGGCCAGGACCCTAGAAAACTGAACTTGCCTCAGGTATTACAGTATCTAGCTGAGCCGCTGAACAGTGGACTTTCCTTCTCCTCCATAAAAATACATGCCTCAGCCATTTCTGCAGAATTCAACACGGATCCCCCTTTATTTTCTCACCCACTCTTACGACAGTTCCTCAGAGGGGCTAAGAATATAAGACCTCCAAGGAAGCAACCAATTTCAGCCTGGGACCTTAACTACATACTAGAAAAATTAACATTGCCTCCTTTTGAACCAGCTGCCTCAACAGATTTGCAATATTTGTCCTGGAAAACAGCCTTCCTTCTGGCCATCACTTCAGCTCATAGGGTTTCTGAACTACAGGCCCTCATGGCGGTGCAGCCCTTCCTCATTTTCCATCAGGACAGGGTTTCCCTTCGTACCAACCCATCATTTATCCCAAAAGTGGTATCCAGGGTGGCCTTAAATCAAGCCATACACCTCCCTACCTTTTTTCCCAATCCTCAAAACAAAGGGGAAAGGCTGCTACACTCTTTAGACATCCATAGGCAGCTACGTTATTATTTGGACAGAACAAAGTCCTTCAGGAAATCAGAACAACTTTTTGTGTCCTGTGCTGTAGGGGCTCAAGGGAAACCAGTTACAAAACAGACTATTTCCAAGTGGATTGGCCACTGCATACGGTTTTGTTATTCCTATCATGGGAAATCTGTTCCTACAGGTATCAGATCACACTCCACCAGGGCCACAGCTACCTCTACAGCCTTCCTCAGAGGAGTTCCTACCAAAGATATTTTGGAGGCAGCCACTTGGAGTTCTGTACATACCTTCACAAAACACTACCACCTACCTCTATATTCCAGAACAAGAGCAGGCTTTGCCACTGCTGTTTTGCAGGGCATTCTGGCTCAACCCAGTTCCTCCTAGTACCTACCACCCTATGCATAGCTTTGGGACTCTACCCATCTGTGATTACTGCAGCTGTATGCACGATGAACATAGTACAGTTTTGTACCTACCATAAATGTAGATGTTTGAGTGCTAATACAGCTGCAGTACAGGTTTCCCTCCCTCCTTCCCCACCTGGTAAAGGCATGGGGCCTAACAACCTCTTCATACTACCTGACTGGGTTATCCTGCTATGTTTTATTTGCTTGCTTCCACTGTTTTTGGTTTATATTGCATTGCTTGTATATGTGGATAAGCATTATTTATGTATTGCCTTCCTTTTGGGGGCACCTGACATCTGGGGCAAGAAAGACTGAAGAACATGGCGTCGGCTGTGTCTTATATACTCTAGTCTCACTGACGTCAGAAGAGTAAGCGACGACAACCGACGCCGGACCAAGACTTTGGAATTCGGCCGACCGAGGGACCGCCTGACGGCTGAAAACCCTTCTGTGATTGCTGCAGCTGTATTAGCACTCGAACATCTACATTTATGGTAGGTACAAAACTGTACTTTCTGAGAAGACGCCACATAGCCAAAAGGCCCCATACTTAACAGCAACTTAACCACTGAAAGGCATTCTTATGTTGTGGACATTTTGCATGTTTGTATATAATGTGCTACTTCAGCTGCTGATCTGTTGTACTAAAACATATCTGTTTCAGATGCTGTCACATGATGCATTATATATTGTTTTGTATTACATGGTTAATCTGCTGTGCTACATAATTTTTTATTTCATTTCTGTTCTTTTTTGCTCTATATTCACTCCTAGGTAAAGGCTGAAAATGGTCCATGGGGAACACTATTCTATCCTTGTTAAATAAGTATTTGCAACTGAACATACTGCTGATGTCCGTACTTTAGGGAGGAGACCAGCTCCATTCAGTTAATCTAGAAACTGGACCATAAGAAGTGATGACCACTTGTGACTGATTCCCATGTGTAAGGAATTGTGCTGCACAGGTGATCCTGATGATTGAACAGTGACATTTAGTGACTACCCCCATACAAGTGTAGTTTCTTACCTTACCAGTTGCTGTACGTGTAGTCATTTTATTAATTTTTTTTTAATTTATGCTTTGTTGACCAGGTTGGTCCCATTAAGCTAGTAACCTTTTTAAAGGGGAGACCTGAGGTGGTGTTTATACTGTAAGGGAAATTTGGTCAGGGCATTGGGAAACTTCCCCTACTCTGTTTGTTAGGTGCCATAGGATCTTTTACAACTGCCTGAGTTACTGCCAATGCAAGTAGATGGGGCCTCGGTTTAATGTCTTGTCCAAAAGACAGCACATTCAGGAGTACAGCACCCCCTTATGCTGCACTGCAGTGTCAGCAATCAGTCTACCTGGTGTGAGAATAGAGCCCACAGCCCTCTACACCAAAGATAATTGTGCTTTTTTGACACTGACACTGTTGCAAATAGTAGTTGTAAATAACTTCCCGTCATCCCCGTATGAATGAGTGGACTTTCCATCAGCAGCTGCTTTTAGAGTTCCCTGGAAGTTGGGGGAGTCTGTCTTCTTATTTCAGTTATATTTAAATGTTTAATAATTTGGTGTTATATTAGTTCTTGTTTTTCCAGGAGATTCTTGCTTATTGCTAGATGTGGTAAAATGGCAGGTTTCAGGGACAAGTTTGCTTATGTAGCCACCAGGTCCCTATCAGTTCATCGAAAAATCATTTCAGTGAATGTCATTTTCAGTGCACTTACATCGAACATGCCATATGTCGAACTGTTCATACTGAGAGTGTGGTACATTGAGGATCGGGAATTTGCCCTTACCTCACTGTAGTGTGATCTTGGAGGTTGTGTATATAATTAGCAGGGGATGTGGGTGACACAGCCCCTACATGAGGGGAATTCGATGAATGGCATTTCCGTCGGAAATGCCATTTGTTGAAGTGACGGTTCCATGTATTGATATAGACCCATAGCCAGCACATTGCATTACTTCTTGAGCATGTGGATGGCCCTGATTTGCAGGATTTTGTTGAGAAACAGTTTTCAAATTCCAGTACATGAAAGTAGTAGTACCCAGCCTAAAGACCCATTAAGGAGAGTCTTCTACTAGATCTGTGGATATTATGGGAATGAGTCTGATGTTCTGCTTTTAAATCATTTAATACTGAAAAGCTGCTCTACAGTATTAATATTTTTAGATGCTAGAGTACAGCCTTCCAGCTATTGCCCGCAAGTCCAAGAAAAATACTGCTGTTCCTCCAAACCACAGCTAACAGTATTTGCATATTTATCACCAGTGCTCCCAAGAAAGAACTTCCCTATAATGTTTACCTCTCCAGCAAATTTCCACTCTACTGCTAACCTCTTTCACATATACAGACTGTTAAATCTGAAGTCTTTCTCCTTCTTGGCATGTCAACTAACCATAAGATTCAGTTGTGTTCATGGTTTGATAACATCATCGCCTTCCATTTACCCGACAAAATAGACTTCTTGCTTTAAACCATAGTCTCGAACCTTGCACCCTGTATCTGAGACTACCTCCCAGTAAAAAATTCTCTCTCGCTCCACTTGGCAGGAGTTTCAAGAGTAGCTAAAAAAACATTTTTACATGAAGAAGCTGTCTGGAATTGCTTCTGTAATTAAGTCTTTACCTAATTCACCATACATCATATAGTCCCTTACTCATAACAATTGCTTTAATTTCTCTATCTTTGGGACTCATGCAGCATACATTAATCCCCTCACCCACATCTTCCTTCTTTAACTCTCCTTAAGGCTAGCATCGTTTTTCTTTCCCACTGTTCACTCTACTCTTTTCTTTTCAAGTTATTTGTGCATTTTATAAATATGTAGGTAGCATCTTAGCATTGTTGTTTAGTGAAGAGCATGCTCTTTCTAACTGTTACTTTTGCATGACATTTTTTTTGTATAACTTTGTACAGCCTGGGCTGAATCTGAAAATGTTCCATCTGGATCAGAGTTCCACCTCAGTTAAATTGAAATGAAGTACAGACAGACAGTATGTGTTTCTAGTCTCTTTATATCAATTTTTCACTGTACTAATTTGGAATGATGTTGCAGATGAAGATTATGTTAATGTTGTTGGAATGTGATTTGCTTACAGGGCTTGCTGTTTATCATATCAAGTTTCTGTCATATCTACCCTTGCTGTTTGATTGCATGAAATTAATTCCGTGTTGTGACATGCAAGTGTGCTAATATGAGATGCTTCATGTCTTCGTGTGTCTGTTTAGGTTGATATCCCAAAAAGCTTAAGTATTATCCAGGTTGAATGCAGTCCTGATGGTACCTTCTTCCTTACGCAGTCAGGAAAAGTACTGGCATGTGGAAATAATGATTTTAACAAACTGGCTCTCAATCAGTGTGTATCTGGACTTCGCAATCATGAAAACAAAGTAAGCACTTTGTGTGTATTTTTTTTGTGGGGTGGAGTAGGGGTTCTGTCGAATTTACAGCTTTTAGCAGTGTTACTGTTTAGCATTTATCTTTCTATAGAAGCAAAATAGATCCAAAGCCATTTGATTTGTTCAGGCATTTGTTGCATTTTTGTAGGAGTCAATAGATTATCTGAAGCGAGTTATTAAAGTTTTTGTTAAAGATACCTGGATGATACAATATTAGGTTACATAGTGTTACTGGTGTAGTTTCATTTTGGCCTCCAAAGCCCTGCATCAGTTTTTTTTCTTATTTTAGCTTTTTTATTAAGGATTAGTCATGTAGGATGCTGGTTGCCCTCCAGTAGCATGCACCCTGATTAACAGCTTTCTACATCTCCTTGTTATATGCCATAGGCATGTGGCACAGTGAGGTTTCATCATGCTGAACTTTTCTGTTTACTGCTAGGTATAGCAGAGGTTTGTGGCAAGATGTACAAAATGTCCCTGCTATGTAATCTAATGTTTAGACACATCTGGACAGTTTTTATTTTTCAGTGTTCCACTGTTTTTCTGTAGTGGAGTGATTATGAAGGCTTTAGCATAATGGCCAGTACCGCTCAGTTACTTTGTCTTTTTAAAGAGTGACAGCGCTCTTATTTACAGACCCACAAGCATCATTTAGTTATCCTTCCAGAGTACTTGTTGGCCTAATAAACCAGTGTGGTTGATTGTTTGCTGTTCTGTCAATAGTCAATCCTCCTGTATGTAGCTGTCTTTTTAGTAATACTACTGATGTTCAACACATTGTCCAGAGCATCAGGGACAACTTCTAGAAATTTGAGGGTTCAGGAGACTTGTGATGGGTTTCAAAAGAAAAGACATTTAGTGTGAAGAAAGTGATGGTAGTGGTTGTGGCTACAGAGACTCTGAAACAGATTTGGAAACTTGGAGTTTTGTACATTCTCACATTTTGCACCATATTGATGTGGTGCATAAACGAGCAAAGGAAGACATTCTTACTGTGTATGCAGTCTAGCCATGGATATATGTTGTTTGGCCCAAGAGATAGATGCAACCTGTAGGCATCCTGTATCTATTCTCAGAACAACATGCTGGCAGTTCACTTGAGCAAAACCTTAACAGACCCTTACAAACTGACTTTAGACATGTTTATTTTCCCATCTGCAGTCCATAGATGAACTGTGCTAGAAGTAGACATTGTTGGTTCTCCAGAAAACAGACAACTACAAAATATTTTGCACAAGGGCACTATTTCCAGGGGCTTTTACAAATGTATGTCTTCTGCATCATCTGGCTAGGTCTTTTTATGCACACTTTCTTGAATCCCTTTTCTCCTTGGGGTAATACAAAAGGTAATGAAGGACAAGCCAGAAATGCTACTGATAGGCCCCTTTTGGCTAAGAACAGCACTGGTTCTTCTTCCTATTGAGTATGGTTAACACAGAGCTGTTACAGCTGCTTCAGCACATGACTCGCCTGCACAGAAATGAAGGGTCTATTATATACCCCAACCTGAAGACCTTTGGGCTGGAAAGTGCAGGTGATTTAGTTTTCATTCCCTACAGTCACAATATCTCCAAGAGCATGCTTTCTATCTTAAGGGAGGCTAGGAAACATAATGCAAGAAAATCATGCATTGTAAAATGGAAGAAAGTCTTTTTTTTTTTTTTTTTTTGTTGCCAGAGGAGGGGGCATGGATCCAAACCACCCATCAGTGTCCATTTCAAATCAGGATCGCCTTACACTTCAGTGAAGAGCATGCTTCTACTATTTTAGCTTTCCTGCATTAGGAACATCTGCTGTGTTCTAGACTGCTTGTTAAGCAATTTTTAAAGAGGTGTCTTGACCTGAGACCTCTTAAAGAAGCGCCTTGTCCACGATGGGTTTCAGTTATGGTCTAGGAGATGTAACAGTACTCTCATTTGAATTATCTACTGCCGCACCCCTCAAGTATCTATCTTGAAAAACTGTTGCGACCACCTCTTTCAGAAGACTAAACTACAGGCCTTTATTTGCAAAGAGACTCCACAAAGACAGAGCAGTACTTTTCTTTAACCCTTCTTTCATACCTAAAACAGTGATTGAGGTATCCTTGACTCAGGCTGTTCACGTCCATTGTTTACCCTACACCTATAAACAAAGGGGAAAGGATCTTGCATTCCCTTGATATGAATAGACAGATAAAATAGTATCTGGACAAAAGTAAAAGAAAAACAGACCAGTTATCTGTACTCTTTGCAAAAAGATGGGTACAGCAGATCTTTTTCTAAGCAAATAATTGCTAAATTGGTAATATTACTCCTTCCTTGAGGCTTTGTGACTGTTTGTACAGACATCATGACAATGGGTGTTGTACATCAACAGGCACGTAGGACTGGTAGAGGTACACAGTCCAAGGTATACCTGACATTCTGACAGGCAGGTTGAGCAGGAACCAACTTCTTCCCCATAAAGTGTCCTTCAAATATCCAAAGTCGCTCTTTCCAGATGGTATTCAGATTGTATAAGGTTTTACTGCATTAAAGGAGGACACAGTTTACCTTCATCCCCTAGCCCCATTCAACCTAGCAGTAGCCGTATCATTTTTCATCTTTGGAAAAGCATTGGTGAATAATAATTGTGCACAGGCCACCTGGTCCATCCTAAGTACCTTTGCCAAGCACTGTATTAACTGGGTATCATATCCAAGGCACAATCCTCACTTAGGGCTGCTGTAGACAGAATGATGTTTTTGCCTTCCTGGCCCACCCAGGTATGCAGCTGGGGGGACTACGTCCTTTTACCAGAGACAGACCATTCCTATTAAGATTTGAATATATTTTTTTACTACAATGTAAGAGTTGTAAGAAGTGCGTCTGTTCTTGGTAACAAAACCCATCCAGCCTTCCCCCTGCCAAAGTGCAGGGGGATCAGACGGTCTTTAGGTGTCCTACCTTTGCAATCCCACAGTGTAACTTTTGATCCACACATTGAGAAAATCTGGAAAGATGGGAGCTGAACTGCATGATAGATAGTGGGAGGAGGAGTGAAAACTGAAAAGTTCCAGGTGCTGTGCAGTCCTAATGCCTGTAGCATATTGTCCTGTCTTTTACTAAAAGTGGACACACTTTTTACAAGTCTAGTGTTATGATAAGAGCATACCTTTCATTTTTGTTTTCTAGTAGACCTTAAAAGTAACTGGGCTTTCTCACCCACACCCACATTAAGTTTTGCTTCCCTCTGGTGAAATGTTTTCTTGGGTTATTCATTGCCAACAGAGTGGAATATCTGTAATAAACATACGATAAGTGACATGGTAAGGAGTATGCAGGCGGTCATAATTCTGAGAATTGAAAGCTGATTTTTTTCTTGGTTACATTCCTCCGCAGTTTCTTAGGTAGTGTTGCGCATGGTGCCAAAAATGAGCCTGTGTTGATCTTTGGGACATTTTCATCCAGCAAGTACTTATTCATTTTAGAACATCAAAACAAATGTATAGCTTGTGTCCATGCAGCAAAATAAACAAATAAACCCAGAAAAAATCTCACATAGTGCTCCCTTCCCGATGGTATTCCAGATGATATTTGGTTGCAGTGATGACCGACCAGTAAAAAACAACCAAAATTTGTTAGATCGATAAAGTTTACAAGACTTTTATATAAAAAACAATATCAGGTTAAGCTCTTTTGTCCTATATTGTCAGGACTTCATCAGAACCATCTTTCACATTCAAAAAGAAACCCTGATTTTATATACTCTGAGTAATTGGTCACATGTCCAAAATAAATTGATTAGATAAATTAGTTTCTATGGAAACTCTTTTAAAACCAATTAGTTATGGAAATTACAGTAAATTATACATTATACTAAATTTTATTAGTGTAAAAAAGATTGCTTTGACTTTATTCTTATGAAAGCCATCAATTACTGAATGTTACATATATATATATATATATATATATATATATATATGCAAAAGTAAAAAACACAGTAGGAATTAAAGAACAACAATAAAATAAACTTTTTTTTTAGTAGTCTAAAAAAAATAAACATGTCAAAGTAGTAAATGGCTTTTAGGACACTGTGTATATTGGGGTTATTTATCAAAAGCAAAAGTAATAATAATAATAAATAGATTAACCTAAATAATACTAAGAAAAAGAACACCGTGGGATGTTAAAAAGCATAAAATTCCAAAAAGTTACTTCCTGAAATCCTAATATACCAAAATGTAAAGCTTTTAAGCCTTAAAGCTGGTGTGATAGAAATGTGTTCATTAATTCATGGAGGTCTTCCGACATCGTTTTAACTGCCACATTAATTCTTTGTAGCCTATAAAATTTTCCCAGTTACCTCCTCTTTCATTTATAGGAACTGTTTCTAAAATACCAAATAGCAATTATTTTAAAACCAGTGCTTATGAGAGAGAGTTTGTATAAAGTGTTGTTCATATTTTTGTTTTTATATCTAATTGTGTTTGTATATCCTTTTACAAAGAACACAGCTTGATCTTGCCCACGTAAAAGGCAGGACAGATCATGCATTTTTCTAAATAAATCACTCTTTTTGTTAAAAAGCTGCCTCTCATCAAAGAAAGTTTAAAATCAGTATAAATTTCTAGTGTGATGTTAGGTGCTTCTATTATGTAACTACACTGGTTACATGAACTACATTTTTTGTCCCATGTTTGGGTAATGTGACTGGTTTGCTGACTTTTTCTTAATATTCCACCCAGTCTTGTATTTAAAATTTGGTTTCTCTCCTACCTTTGTGTAGATTTCATCATCCATCTTAAATGTATTCTAATTATTATTTAAAATTTTGGTCGTTCTGTTCTATTGTCAAGGCTTTAAGAAAATGTTTAGTCCCCTCTTATTAGGGTCTTTAATGTTATGATCCATTAAGATTGGGGGTTCAGAATTAATAAGTGGGTGGTACTTAGTTCCCCAGCCTTTTAAAATTTCTAGAAGTTCTTTTGAATAACATATATATAAAAATGTATGGTAAATGTTTTTGTATTCTGCCTTAAATAAGTCCATGTTGGAGCTCATTCTTGCTGCTCTTCCTACTTGGCCCTTAAACAAATCTTTCATTATGTGAAATGGATGACTACTATGAAAATTAACGTATGTGTTAGAAAAACGTAGCTTCCTATATATTGTTTTAAATATTTTAAGCCTAAGAATTGTTACAGCAAGGTAGTTAATACTTCTAGTTTCTGTGTGATGTGTGAACCTCAAAAAATCTGTTGTTTTGTTGATATAGTTGAAAAAAAATCACTTTTTTTCAAACTGTCCATTCCAGAAAGTAAATGTCATCCAACAATTTAGTATACGATTTTTGATATTCACTGAAAGATGAATTCATAACATATTGCTGTTCCCAATTATGTATCACTAGGTTTTCAAACATAGGGGCACAGGCTGCACCCATAGCTACAATATAGGGTGAAAGTGCTTAACCTGATATTGTTTTTTATCTGTGCTTTGTAAACCTTATCCATCTAATAAATTGTGGTTGTTGTCTACTGGTTGGTTGTCATTGCTACCAAATACCATCTGGGATACCATTGGGAAGGGAGCACTGTGTGAGCTTTTTTCTCATTTTAGAACATCCTTTCACCAGATGGTTATTATCCAGTGGATAGTTATATTTTTGTCCCCTCTAATAGGCCTCAACTGATGTCTCCTCTACTTCCGTCCTATTGTCCCATTTCTTTTGGGCATCTGGGAGCTGGTCATTGCTGGGCAATGCAAGAGCCCAACAGTGCATCCGTTCCATGCTTGGGAACCCCAAATGACCCACTGTTCATTGGAGAGATTGAGTGGTAGGGAGCATGCAAGGTTGCTGGGCTGGAGGGGCTGTTCCTAAACTTTCTCCATGGGCGTATCCCCTCATCCTCTACCGTTTCTCTGAGCATGTGATTTCTGTCCTCCCAAGGAGAGGTGACCCTCAGCACACTATCATCTCTTTAGCTTCCTAGTGCTTTACTACACTATGACAGTGTGGGCTAAGCCAGCTCGGACTCCACTGGGTAATACCTAGTGCTACTGCTAGATGTCACCATTGTGGTGAGCCAGAACTTTCTGCCCCCCCCCCAGCCGCGCAATCCGCTAATTGGACTTGTGTCACTTGTGTTGTAGGCATGGCATTATCCCTGTATAACATGGGGACTGACTGCACCCTACTGGATTATTCTTTGAGCAATTATGCAGCTTTCTTTGAGATCTATCCATTATTATAACAGGGGGTTGCAAGTGGATAAGTATCACTTTCCATAGGTTCATAGGTAGGTACTAGGCTATTGGCCCTAGGGCCTATACAAGCCTAGCCAAAAAGGTACCCTGGCTTTTGCCACCCAAGAAAATTATTTTCCTGTGCCCCTGTCAAGCAAAACCACAGAAATGATCCCCAGGGTGAATTTCCTATTACCCATCCAATCATCAAGATTTTTCTTGAAGAGTGCTAATGAGGAGCTCTGTTTGACATAGGTAGTCTGTTCCAGAGTATGGGACGTCTCTGGGACAGGAATCTATCCCTCCAGCATGTTCTGTTTATTGTGGTGACAAGGTTTAGGTCCCTAGAGCATGTAGCTCGGAGGGATTGGGATTTCTTTAAGTGGAGCATGTCCAACAGCTCTGGGTTTGACATAGCTTTGTATGTTAGGCAGAGATCGCCTGTGAGTAGGCGATATGCGACGGAGTAAAGCTGGAGTTTTTTGAAATGGTCTGCGTAGGGCATCTGTTTGAGGCCAGTAATCCTTTTTGTGACATATTTTTGCAGCCTTTCCAGTTGTTGTAAGATGTCTTGTGAGGTACATACCAAAAGGGGCGTTGTACTCTATAATGGGTTTAATGAGTGATGAGTAGAGGGGAACAATGACCTCTTTTTTTCTGGATGAGAAACCTTTTTTGATGAGGTGTGCCACTTAGAAGGATTTCCTGACTACTGTGGTGATGTGATTATCAAAGTAGAGACTACTGTCCACTTGTGTCCCAAGGTCTCTTATCACACTTTTGGTGTTGAGTAGACTACCGCCTATGTGATAGTTCATGGGTACAGAGTTTTTACCAAAGGAGATGACAATACACTTTTTGGCATTGAGCTTGAGACCATGGCTTTGACACTAGGCAGCTGTCTCAGTGAGGCCCTTTTGTAGGATGTCCACATCATTAGGAGTTTCAATTATGGCTCCTAGTTTTCAGTCATCTGCGAATTTAGTTAGCCAAAGACCTTCTGTGTTAGCCTGTACTTCAGAGAAGTAGATACCAAACAGGAGAGGACCCAGGACTGAACCCTGTGTTACTCTACTTGTCACTGGTCTGAAGTCTGATTTGGAGTCTGCTACTTTCACAGTGTGGGTTCTGTCAGTAAGTCAGTTGGCAACCCATCTTGTGACATGGGGATTTATACCTAGTTTAGTGAGTTTATCTAGAATTCCAGAGTGGGGGATGGTGTTGAACACCTTGGCGAGATATAGATAGGCTGTGTGAACCACCTTACCCTCATCTATGGCTTTGGTGACCACTTCAAAGAAATCTATCAAGTTTAGGAGACATGATCTGCCTTTTACAAACCCAAACTGTGTGGGGTCCAGAGTTTGGAGATCTCCAATTTCTTTGTTTATGAGTTCCATGATGATACGTTCCATGGCCTTGCAGACCAGGCTCGTCAGGCTAATGGGGCGGTAGTTCCCGGGGTCTGTTGTGGCCCCCCCCCCCCTTTGTGGAGTAGGATAACTGTCGTGGTGCACCATTCAATGGGCACAAAGCCTGAGATGAGGCTATGATTGAACATGATACTTAGGTGGGATGACAGTTCATTCTGTAGTTCATGTAGAAGGCAGCCTGGGATGTTGTCAGGTCCCATGGATGCTGTGTTCTTGGCTTTAGCGAGTGAGGTTTTTACCTGTGCAGCCGTGATTACAGGAACCTTGCATTCTTCCGGTATAAAGATGGGCCCTTTAGGGGGTGAGAGGGGGGTAAAGTTAGCACTGAACCTATCTGCCAGGATGTTGGCAATATCAGTTGGTTCTGTATATTTAGTGTCATTGTGCTGTAACTCAGAGCAGATCTGAGTGTTGCCATTGAGATTCTTGGCATAGCTATAGAATGCTTTGTGGTTGTCTTTAGAATCAGTGGCAATTTTGTTTTCATAACTAGCTTTGGAGGATTTTATGAGGGATCTCAGCTTCTTACTGAGGCTGACCAGGGAGTTCCTCCAGTCGTGGGATTTTACTCTTTTTTGCAACAGTTTCTTTCTTCTGTTGTAGAGTTTGTTTATGGCAGAAGACTACCAGATTGGCTTCCTTTTTTTGGAGGATAGTATCTTGGTTCTGTTAGGGATAGCACGATCCATGCACTTGTGTAAGTGCTTATAAAGTGCATTTGTGTAGGATTCAGCAGTCGTACCTCTATTGTCCATCTGCATGGGTGTCGTGAAGTTTGCCACTTCTGTCTTAAGTTAGCTTTGGAGAAATTTTTTACGGTTGTTTTCCTAATGGAGGGTGGGAGCGGGATGTGGATGTCTAGGAGCCTGACCTCTGGTGTGGAACACCAGTCACCCATGTTGGTGATGACCAGGTCTAGGATATTGCTGCCCCTGGTGGGGGTGTGGATAAGTTGATCCAAGGGGTTGGAATTGATGATTTCCAGAAAACGTTGAGCAAAAAGAGTTGGTACATGAGTAGTTTTCCCAGTTAATGGCAGGGTAGTTGAAATCACCCATTATTAGAGTGTTGGGTTGTACCTTAATATTTTCCAGTGTATCAAGAAAAGAGGAGTGGGAATCCTGGGGTATGGTGGGGGGGTCTGTAGCAAGCTACAATCTGGATTGCAGTTTTGGCTAGAGTTAGTTGAACTTGGATAATCTCGGATGCATTATGCTGAGCAACTAGCTTGGAGGTGTGGATATCCTTAATGAATATGGACACGCCTCCACCTTTAGTGTTTCGGTCTGGGTTTGGTGGCCGAAAGGTGTGGTATGAATTATAGCCTGGTAATGCAGGGGTGCTCTCTGGAGCTTTGAACCAGGTCTCTGTCACTGCACAGATGTCAATGTTCTCCATTTTAAGGAGTGCCTCGAGTGAGTGCATTTTGAGGTTTAGACTTCTAGAATCGAGTAGCATTACCCTCAGATTTTGCTTGCTTGTACCTGTCCTTAGTTTCTTCAGTTTTTTCATCAGTATTTGTATGAAGAGAAAGCTAATTTTTCACTCTTTTAGATCAATTTAATAGCTTTTCTGTTACTACTTTGATGCACTAACAGTCTCCATGGAGATATTTTCTCTTTTCAGGCCAGTCAGATATGGGCAAAACATAGCAAAGCAAACCTTACACCTAGTTTGCACATTTTGTCTAGGTCATGAATATGATCTGGAAGCTGTGTGACATATACAGAGACTTCAAAGATATCTGAGACTAGGTCTCACTCATTCCCTTAAGGCATTTAATGCATTCTTTTGAAAAGAGAGAGATGCCATCCCTCTTTGGGGGGATTGGAGGAGATCTCTATCTAAAGAATGTCTTTTGAAGAAACCAATTTTCTAAGAAGATGAAATCCTAAACATTTGAAGGACACTTTCTAAGCAGAGAGTTTTTTGTGTTCTTAATCCTTAGGTGCCTTCACCCTCTCAGTGCGCATTCTGATGTCACACAGTGTAAGAGGCATACCCGCCCACACTCCCAAGTTCTGGTTGACATATTTAATCTCTCTAGCCAAACATATTTTGGAAAAGTTCCCACAGTTGATCAAACAGAAGCCAGACTTTTCTTAGTGTACATGCAGTCCCTAGCAGAATGATCAGGACATGTACTGGCTCTGTCTTTATTGTCCAGGGAAGGAGTATGGCATCTAAACATTGCTACTGTTTTATCCATACTTTCTGCTGAAGAAGACTTGAGAAGCTTGAAGCCTATCTCACTATTAGAACCATGACAGTACAAGCTAAGTGGAATTAAATTGCAAGTGATTGAGGACAGGTATTCAGTCAGAGCTTCCACAGACTTAATTTACTACCTTGTTTGCCTTTACCCTTTTCCTGGTCACAGTCTTTTTTTTATCCACTGAGGGATAACCTAAGAGCAGTAGACATGGTCACACAGCAACTTAGGAGGTAAAAAAAAAAATCCGTGGCAGCCACTTTTTTTGTGAATTTGAAAGTTTGAACTCTGCATCCTTCATACAGATGTGCATGGAAGTCTTGCCTTTTGGCATGTAGTGGGTTGTTGTGTCCCCTGACAATGGCTCTGTGATTGACCTTGAGCCTGACTCAGCTTCTCTTATTTCCCATTGCAGCTTAGTCTACTAGGTGAAAATTAAATGTCCTTCCTGTTGTTCCTGTGCATGGTGCCCTACGTTTGCATCAGTACATTGGATTTCAGACTGTTGTGGATATGAGTGAGCAGGTGTTTGAGCATGCTGTTAAGGATAAGGAGTATAGCTTGGTTATAAGATCAGGTCTGTTGTGGCATGATGCTACATTTTGCATGTACCTTCTTCAGAGCTGACATCCCAGCAGCAGTTCCCCATTCAGTTCCTTAGGTATTCGGTAGGTGGATGTATGAGCAAGTGTGTGTGTGTGTGTGTCTATATATATATATATATATATATATATATATATATATGGATTCACTTTGAATAATCGAATGTTAGAACATCAACGTTCTGATCATCGAGACCAGAACATCGAAAATTCAAAATGAACCATAAAAAAATAAAAAAAATCACAAACACTATGTTATGCAGGGGGGGCTTTGCCCCCCACACCCCCCTACTTTAATATTCCAACTCAGAGATCGCACTACAGTGGGGTAAGGGAAATCTCCAGTTTACTGCTATATGCGGTAGCCCTAAACGGGAGATTGCACGTACCCTACCTGCACTGCCAACACTCAGATGGCACACACACACAACATGCAGGGCACCATGCTGACCTGCATACACACTCCAACATTCCACAATCTCACTTACCTGGCACTTCCACTTTAAACCTTCGATGTTTTGGTCTCGATGATCAGAACTTCGATGTTCTGAACATTCAATGATTTAAAGGGAACCCATATATATATATATATATGCACATACGCACACACACACACACACACACACACACACACACACACACACACATATGTGTGTGTGTGTGTATGTGTGTGTGTGTGTGTACATATATATATATATATATATATATATATATATATATATATGTGCATAATATGCATACACATGCGTGTATATGAGTGTGGATATGTACTGTCCGCTGCTGGAGATGGCTCAGGGTGGTGTCTCCTCCTTCCTTTGAATTCACCATGACAGTGTATTCAGAGAGATTTGAAATCCTAGTTTCAGTATCAAAAAAGGATGAGACCTTTTTCCATGTGGCCTCAACCCTTAAATAACCTAACTCTTTTTTGGGGGAACTCTTAGGCTGATGAAATCCATTATGATCTAGCTTTTTGTTGCCATGTCTTCACCACAAAGGTTTAAGCATGTGTTTGAAAATTATGAGGATTAAATAAACCTTGGTCTTCCCTTAATGGAATCTACCTTATAGGATGCAATCTTTGTAACCTGGTTGCACCCAGATTCTGAACCTCTAACTCCTGAGAAGGCTCTTGCACTTTCTTTTAGTTCCCCAGAGATTTGACGGATTTTCTTTTTAAGCATATTTTGGGAGATCTTTTTGGGTCTGTTCGAACAGGTCCTAGACAGAGCTCTAAAGAAGTTTACCAAACTCCAGTGTTCTGAGGTTATGGTTCAGGCTCTTCCATCTACATCCTCAGCAGGCTTCCATATAGCCTACTGTAATTTTGACTGCCCTGATGCTGTTGTCAGGGCAGCAGTCTCTAGGATGTGCTTTCTTTGGGTGGCATTGCCAAAGGAAGAACTGAGTAGGCTGTTCTGTACATTCTTCTTTATGATGCAGTTCTATTAAGACAGGCTTTTTAGGAGGCCTTAGATGACATACCGAAGAGTAAAACAGGTTTCGATAGTCATAATGTCTTAAGGAAGTCATGGGCTTCAGCCATCTGTATGTTGTACTGCTGGGTGTCACCTGTTAACTTCCCTTCCTCCACCCTTTTGGTCCATTAATTTCTGCCCATTTAGCCTTTTCACCTCATCCATTCCACAATGCAGGAGTCTGGTGGTAGGGAATGAGAAAGTGTTCTGGTCCTGCAGAATGGCCTATCCATCCCATGGTGAAGAGCATCTATCCACCTTAGTAGCTTCCTGAGATCGTCTTCATGCTGCCTGCTGCTGGAAACATGCCTCCACATGCTGAATCCCCTATTTTATGTGCCTGTGCACAGTGGCAGCCCATGCTCAGTAGCATATACTGCACTCACTGTTCCCACTAGGTATCACCCAACCAGTAGCAGCTGCATACACCGTCCTGTGCTGCCAGCTCTATCACATGCCTAAGCTGATAATCAAACTATTGTCACCTAAGATGCTGACAGGACTTAAACTTTTGTCTTCACCACTAGAGCTGACCAACCTTTTCTTTCATTGTTTATATATGTATTTTTATTGGATCTACTTTACAAACTCTAAGTTTCAAAACTTCGAAATGTAAATTTTCGAGACTATAAGACTGAAGATTTGAAACTTTGAAATTGAAATAAAAAAATAAAAAAAAAACATTTTTACGTTTTTGCACCCCCCACACCCCCTACTAAATAAATATACCAACTCCAAGGTTGCACCACAGTGAGGAAAATGGTAAATTTACTTTTCCGCAATCTCCATTCAAAACGCTTGAAGTTTCAAAACTTTATCTTATGGTCTCGACCAGTTGCAGTTCGCAGTTTTGAAATTTCAAGCTTGTGAAGGGAATCCATTTTTATTACTTTCAGCAGTTCTTTCAGTCAAGATACACATTGAAACTAATAACATAAAAATCTGAAATCCAACAGCATAAAAATGGATTAAACAATCCAAAAAGATCAAATAACACCAATACATGGAACACACTTTTCCAAGAATAAAATCACCATGAATTAAAAACTAATAAACAGAATGAACAAACCGGAAGAAAAAACATTCCATCACTCTACCATTGCAAAATATAAATAAATAAATAAATAAATAAAACTGTATAAGTAAAATACAAAATACATAAATTTGCTGTGTAAATGCCACATTTCTTACATTGGAAATGGATTTGATTTTAAATGTAGCATAATTAAATTTTGTGACTATTGATGCCAAAGCTTCACTCCTGTGAACTGGTAAATCCAAATCAGGATGTTTGAGGAAAACATGTTTTAAGTTCTTCTAATGACGTTAAACACCCCATATATTTACAAAATCACAAGATGGAGATTGCCCTTCTTTGACATTAGACATTTCCACTGATGATGGAAGAGATCAGATGGAAAAACAGAGCAGTGCCAGGTATTGTTGACTGGTTTGTCCGTCCAAATTTGGGCTGTGACTGTGGAGCCAGCAACCTTAACATCAGCTGCACTTTCAGTGCCAGAGATGATGACATCAGTATTCTTGATGATGATAGTGAGTCAGGATGAACTTGTTCAGTCCAAGCAGTTGGTTTACTGGGGTCTACCTTGGGAGCAAGTAGTACCTCAACCCCATTAGCCAGGGTTGATATCACATGGTCAGGGGCAGGTTGACATTTTTGACTTCACCTAAGTTACTGGTGGTGACTGGCATCAACTTTGTAGATGCAGTGTGCCCAGCAGATCTGAAGTCGACTTTGAATCATGTTGCAGGCTCACTAGAAATCCAGATGGTAGAGGGGCTCCTGAGACAAAAGCACAGATGTCAGTCTCACTAGATCACTAATCTCTGCTGGCAATAAGGCTGATGCACCCTTTCCAAAACAAGGACAGATGGACTTGTGGGTAACACTTTCAGCATGTCTGGTACATCTGCTTGTTTCTTTTCACATGAGTCTCACCAGACAAAATGTGGAAAACAGCCATGTAAGAGGAGGCACTTGGACCTTCTCAGGAGTTCCCACAGAAGACATGTGTGAGGATGAAGGATGTTCGTGTTTCACTGTTGAAGTCATCACATTTAGGGTTAACCCTGCCAGGGTAGCCCTCAGTCGGCCCGAATACCAGAGGCGTAGTATTTCTATGTCGGTTGCTGTCGCTTCAGGACTGACGTCAGGTCATCAGTAGTATAAAGTAAGGCAGCCAATGCCATTACATCAGTCTTTCTTGCCCGAGGAGCCCAAATCAGAAGCAGTTCACACAAGTGCCGGTCGGCTGCTACTTGAGTTTCATCTTCCGAGTTGAAGATGAAGTCTTCTAAAGTTAAGTACCCCATTGGGGATCCTTTTTTCTTTCTCTAACTGATGTCAGAAAAAGTTAGCAATTGTCTCGTCTGTGGAAAGCAAGTACCACACCGAGACTTTCATTCTTATTGCGTCACTTGCTTAGGCCCAGACCACAACATCCCTCGCTGTTGCTTTTGTGCTTTGTTCAATGCCAGAACTGTACGTCGTTGGGCTCTTATTGTAGCTAGATATTTCCGCTCACAGTCCTCGAATTCCGATAAGGCTTCTGTAAGCCATCTGACAGCAGATCTTCCGAAAAAACGTAAGGATAAAGACAGAAACAGACCGCACAGGTCCAAACCTCCCGACGACACTTCCGTTAAGCTAGTCGTCAGTTCTCCAGTCCTCAGTGAGGTGCTTTCTCAGCCCCTGACGGCCGCTTCTCTGGATTCGCAGGCCGCTACTTAGACACTTTTGGAGTCTAGTATGCCGCAAAACTCTACTTTGACTAAGGATCCTGCGATTGTCTCTACCTTGGATGGGTCTGGAGCCACTGAGCAGGCACCAGCTTCTGAGGAAGTACTTCACACTACAGATTCTCGACAGAAACAGAAAACTTCTTTCGCGTCTACCGTTCTTTCGAAAACTGCCAAGTTTCTAAGGCCCAGAGTATGAAGCACGTTGAAGAAACCAATGACCTAATCTCAGACACCTGCTTCCTTGTCTCAGTCTCAAATGCTTAAAATGGTGGAGGACCCTTATAATGCTAATCAGGGGAAGCCAAGCTACCCCTTCCAAAAGAAAATAAGATCTGTTCCCAGTAGTTTTATCTGAATAGCAGTTTGATGACTCTGACGCATCTGAATATGAAGACATGCAACCCCTCTCTGCTTATGAGGATTCTGATGCAGAGGAATCCATTCCTTCAGCCTCTCCACCTGAGGACTTTTCCTTTGGGGAAACCCTTCATACTTTAAGAAAGCATTCCTAATGGAAATGTCAGGACTACCCTCAGTCTAAAAAGAGACTCAGAGAATTCTTAGACCTTCCACAGCACAGACCCTTGGCCATTCCCCCTGTCCTGGATGTTGTAGATGATGTTTTCATAGAATCTAGTTTGACTCCTGAAACCCTCTCTCCCGCTCCCAGAAAACCTGACGGGTATTACAGAGTCCCTGACTCACACAAAATTATTTTCAAAAGTCCTACTGCTGACCCTGAGGTTATTTCTCAAGGGCCTAAAGGAATTAAAGCAACTTCTGCTAAGAATACCACCCCCTCAGATAGGGATTTCCGAGCACTAGACAGATGGGGTAAAAAAATATACACCTCTGCTACTCTTGCTATCAAAGCACTGAATTGTCAATTCCATATGCTAAAATTTCAACAACATACCATGGAACTCTTCAAACAAAAAAATATCATCTTTTCCTGCTTGTGCAGAAAATAAAGAGTTACAAGAGTTAATGCTTTCTACAAGTCAAGTAACTAAGCACACCTTACACTGTGGTTTTGACACACTAGAAGCTTCTTGCAGGGCAGCAGTCACCCGTTCTGTCCTTAGAAGGCATGCTTGGCTTAAGGAACAACTCTTACCAGACCATGTCAAATCTAAATTATTGGATGCACCCTTACACAAAGACAACTTATTTGGCACCAAGGCAGAGGAGGTCTTAAAAAAGATGGAAGAAAAAGCTAAATCTTTGCAGACAGTTAAGGATTTCCTACAGGTCCAGCCACCCAGGTTCAGTAGGCATTGCCCCTCCAAACACTGGTCCTTTCCTACCCCCTCCAAGTCAGTTCAGCACAGACCCAGGGGAAGCAGACCCCCCAGACAACAGCCACAGGGAATGCAGAGATCAAAGCAATGGTGTACCTCCACTTCTAAACCAGGGAGTGCAAAGCCACCCCTTCATGGTAAGAAATTACAATGACTCTCCACTTCCACCCCCTCCCTCTGCTCACCTGCACTTGCCCCTGGAAGGAAAACTGTCCTTCCACGCAGGCACCTGGGCCACCATTACCAGCAACCTCTGGGTCCTCAACATAGTGTCCCAGGGATACAAATTTTCTTTCCACACTCTACCAACCCCAAAAGGGTTCCCAGATCTACCTCAAAACCAGTGGGCAGAGGCCAAAAAGCAAGTCCTTTCCCTGCTCTCCATGAGGGCAGTAGAGCATGTTCCTGCAGAACAGATAGGCCAAGGTTTCTACTCCAGTCTCTTCCTGGTACCCAGAAAAGAGGGCACCGGGCACCTCATCTTCAATTTATCCATTCTAAACACCTTTCTGATAATACCAACATTGAAAATGCTTACCCTTCAGCAACTATTGCCTGTGCTCTCTAATGATGCCTGGCTAGACACCCAAGACCTAAAAGAGGCCTACCTACACATCCCAATCAGGGAATCATGCAGGAAGTATCTACATTTCAGGGTAGGAGCTCTGCAGTTTCAGTTCTCTGCGCATCTCTTTGGCTTATCTACTGCTCCCACAGTTTTCACAGAATGCCTGGCTCCTGCCATTGCTTTTTGCAGGCAAAGAAATGTTCAAATTTACCCATACTTAGATGACTGCCTAATTCAGGCAGACAGTCAGGAAAAGCTGCTCAGGCACCTGGCTTTTTTAAAGGACCTGCTGAGCTCCTTAGGGTACACCATCAACGAAAAGAAATCCAAACTAGTACCCACCCAAAAAATTCTATTCCTTGGAGCAAGCCTGGACACAGCATCCCAGATGGCATTCCTTACACCAGAAAAGCAAACTTACCTGACAGCCTATTTCTCTCAACTAGCCACCAGACCCTAGTTACCCGCAAGGAAAATCCTGCAAGCTCTGGGGTTCATGGCATCTTGCATTCTACTCATTCCATATGCCAGACTGCATATGACGAAACTTCAGTGGTACCTAAAAAGCCTTTGGTGTCAACATTCTTAAGACTTGGAAACTCTTATACCAGTGATACGGTGTCAACATTCTTAAGACCTGGAAACTCTTATACCAGTGATACCTTGTCTAAGGAAAGATTTCCTTTGGTGGAGCAGCAGCATGCTACCACAACAAAGAACTACCCTTCTCACCACCCCACGCCACCCAGACCCTCACCACAGATGCATCAGACTATGCCTGGGGTGCACACCTGAACGGCAGGTGCATAAAGGGCCAATGGAGCCCACATCAAATACATCTGCACATCAACCAAAAAGAGATGTTAGCTGTCCAGCATGCATTGCCAGCTTTCAGACCCCTTCTCTCCCCAGAGGCTCTACTGATCAAAACGGACAACACCACAGTGATGTGGTATATCAACAAGCGGGAAAGGACAAACTCCTACCCTCTATGCAGGCTTACCATGACCATTTGGCACACATCCTCAGCCATGCAACTACACCTGTTAGCAGAATTCCTGCCAGGCTCTCTAAACTCTCTGGCAGACAACTTAAGCAGAAATCTTCTGGACCCACACGAGTGGCAGCTAAACCAAAGAACCTTCACCCTCATAACTTAGAAATGGGGCATCCCGAAGGTAGACCGCTTTGCTTCCCACTCCAACCATCAGTTCAACAAGTTCTGCACCAGGGAGCCTTACTGCAGGGCCTGGAAAGTAGATGCTCTATCTTTCCAGTGGGTCAACCTCTCGGTCTGTGCATTTCCCCTACTACCTCTCATTACTAGGGTACTGCTCAAAATAAAGGAGGAAAAACCAAGGACAATCCTGATTGCCCCAGACTGGCCACACCAGCACTAGGTACCCACTGCTGCACAACCTGTCCCCTCTGCCACCATGGCACCTCCCTCAGATCCCAACACTCCTGACCCAGAGGGAAGGAGAAGTCATGCAGCCCCTATTGCAGACACTCAAGTTGGCAGCCTGGCTTATTCGCTGACCACTGTACAAGTTGCCAATCTCAGTAAACAGGTTCTAGATGTTATACACAAGGCTAGATGCCCTGGAAAAGGTTCTGCACCTCAGTCCAGGCTAAGGGAGCAGATACGGCACAGCCCTCCCTACCTCTCATCCTGGATTATGTAGCTGACCGACTACACAGTGGTCTATCCTTTTCCTCTATTAAAATGCATGCCTCTGCTATCTCTGCTCATTTCAGCACTGAGCAACCTCTTTTCTCACACTCCCTCATCATACAGTTCCTCAGAGGGGCTAGCTACTTGAGGCCACCCAGAAAAGCACCTACCCCAGCTTGAGACCTAAACTTTGTGTTAGAGGAACTCACCCTTCCCCCCTTTGAACCAGCAGCTTCAGCGGAATTAAAGTTTCTCTCATGGAAGACAGCCTTGCTTCTGACCATCACTTCAGCAAGAAGAGTATCCGAGCTATAAACACTAAGGGCTGTAGAGCCCTTCATCATTTTCCATGCTGAACAAGGTCTCCCTCAGGACTAACCCATCCTTCATGCCAAAAGTGGTGTCTAGTGTGGCTCTCAACCAATCCATTCATTTGTCCACCTTTTTCCCTAACCTACAAAACAAGGAGGAAAGAATACTGCACTCTCTAGATGTGCACAGATAGCTCATTTTCTATCTAGACAGGACTAAATCATTCAGAAAGACTGATCAGTTGTTAGCCAGCTTTGCTGCAGGAGCAGAGGGCAAAACCATATCCAAATAAACCATTTCCAAATGGATAGCACACTGCATCCATTTCTGCTACAAGCAACATGGGAAACCTCTCCCTAAGGGGGTCAGAACTCACTCTACCAGAGCAACCTCCACCTCTACAGCTTTCCTCTGAGGAGTCCCCACCAGGGACATCCTTGAGGCTGCAACATGGACATCTGTTCATACCTTCACCAAGCATTACCACCTGCCTATCTTCTCCAAATCCAGGGCAGGCTTTGCCACTGCAGTCTTGCAGGCCATCGTAGCCAGCCCCCAGTCTTCTTGACTGCCTCCACCCTTTTCCTCAGCTTTGGGAATCAACCCAAATGTGATAACTGCACCAGTGAAACATGAAGAACATAGTACAGTTGTGTACACTTACCATAAATGTAGATGTTCGAGTGTATTCACTGTTGCAGTCCTGGTTTCCCTTTGTATTCACTGTTGCAGTCCTGGTTTCCCTTTCTCTCTCTCTCTCTTATTACAAGGAACATTTTGGTATTTACTTTCTACTGGTGGGGTTCTTCCATCATATCCTGGCTCCCACTTGGGGCTCCTGACAGGGCAAGAAAAACTGATGTAATGGCGTCGGCTGCCTTACTTTATACTACTGATGACCTGACATCAGTCCTGAAGCGACAGCAACCAACGCAGTCATACTACACCTCTGGCATTCGGGCCGACTGAGGGCTACCCTGGCAGGAATAACCCTAAATGTGATGACTGCAACAGTGAATACACTCAAACATCTACGTTTATGGTAAGTGTACACAACTGTACTTTCTCTTCCCACCCCATCCCCTCAGATGACCCTAATGTTCAGGAAGTAAGAATAATGATATGGAAGGTGAGGCCAATGTATGGAAGCAAGATCTTCTCCTTACAACATGGGAATATCCAGATCTTGTGGTTCCCTGTTCTGGGGCTAAATACTGCATTGGAAGACCCAGATCTTGTGGTTCTCTGTGCTGAGGTAATCTAGGAAGACCTCTGACAATCCAGGAACTGCATGTGCTTGTCAGAAACTCCTAAGCGAAACTGGATTGTGGTTGTGTCAGCCCTCAAAAAGGCTTTAACTGCTCTGAGTTCTAGTAGTCATCTACCAAATAATGGCTCCAGGGTGGTAGAGTGGGGAGAGAAATGAGTTTCTGGATCCTTTTCCTTTCTTTGAAGGTGGTAAACTGTTCATTACATGTTCTGACTACATTAAAAAGTAACTATTGAAATAATCTTGTCACTAAAGTGGGTCACTGATGAAGAGTTAAAGGAAAAGCTACCATCTGAACTGTGGACTGCCTTGTTCATAGTGTGGCAAGAGCAGCAGACATTGGCATTGTACTTCACTGTCTCACCCTTGCTGCATCTCCCAGACTTTAATAAGGACACCAGAGTGACCTTTGTGAGTGTCTTTTGTGATATTTTCAGCTTTGGGCCAACAGTCAGAGTAATTCTGTATAGTACTGAGAAAAAATGTGCAACCCTCATGGCAGTTGGTGATATCCACTTTCTAACATTTAGCAGAGCCGACATCAGATGTACTTCAGGTGTGGCCAACAACAGAATCAAAATAAGAAAGAATCTGTGAGGAATTGCAGGCACTGCAACAACTTTCAGAACAGTTGCAAAGACAGTGGCAGTAGTAATTAGCAGTAACAAGGGTTGCACAACCCATATTCAGGTGAATAGCAGCCTAAATCTGAAGGTTTGCCTGATTGTCCTACTGTGGAGACACCCAGGAGTCTGTTGTCTCGCCACCTGCCCATGTAGGTAGGCATAACTTATGAAAGGTGAATAAGGACAATTATATCCAGAAGTTATACAGTACCCTTTTTCAAACTATTAGAACCGTCCTGTCATTCTTTTACTGACATCCAGTCTAGCAAGGACAAATGTCCTGTCCCTCAATTCAGGAGGTCCTGCCACATCAGAAAAGATGTGGTTTGATTTCAGGTCTTTTTTGGTACCCAAAAAAACAAGGATCTCAGGCCTCTTCTAGATGTCAGGGGTCTAAACCAGTTTGTCTCAATAGAGTCCTTTCACTTTGTTATGGTGCAGTAGTCCTTTCTTGTTAGTGAGAAGGCGACCGTATGTGTTCTTTGGACCTCTTTGGTGTCCAGGTTGCCTGTCTTCACATAAAAGTAGGAAGGTTTCTGTTCAGGTTAGGAACTGGTCACTACCAGTTCTGGATACTTTTATTAGGTCTCATCTCAGTTCCTGGAGTATTCATCAGATTTATGGCTGCAGTAGCAGCAGATCAGAAGCTTGGGGGTCAGGGGTGAACGTTTTTCTATACCTTAATGATTAGCTTCTAACCATCCAAAGCATGAACGTTTTGATTTTGGTCAGGGAGTTTCTGATAAATCACTTTCAGACCCTAGAAATCGCAATTAATACAGTAAAGTCCCAGATGGAACCCATTCAAGAATTTCCACTGGGTGCTATGGCATGCAGAACAGAATTCCGCTTTTTGTAGACGTTAATATGAAATATCATTTGGGGGGAACTGGTTGCCACCATTCACTGTCAGTGGGCTATGTGGCTCATAGCAGCTAGCATTCATATGGTACTTTCTGCCCTTTTCTACATGAGAGTGTTACAATAAACACTACAAGTTCAATGATGCCTGCAGCCTCTGGATCAGACATGGAACTTTCCACAGTATGCAAACATCATCAAGCTTAATGGCTGCATACCCCAACCCCAGACTTTAGGTAGTTCCTTTCTAGCTCATATAATGATAGTAGTTGTCACAGTGGATGGATTAGCCCTTGGGGGGAGGAGTATTGTCATGGGAAGACAGTTCAGGGTATTTGTTTATGGACGGACCTTGACCTGCACATCAGTATCCTGTAAGTAAGGGTGAACCTCTTCATAACATTTAAGACACAAGATATGTACCAACTCAGCACAGATCCTCGTGGTGGCCTGCAGAGTGATCCAAGCAGCAGAGAGCTAAAAGAGTGACTTTCTACCAGATATAAGTATTTTTGTGGCTTTCCCACTGTTATTAAGCTAGCGACTGCATTTCGCCTGTTTTACTGCTACTTTAAGTGATTTCTGCATTTTACACTGTTTATTGCACTTTAAGTTACTAATTGTTGCAAATTGTTTCTGTAGGCTACACACTAAAGTGCGCTAGCCGATTTACAGCATTTATAGCATTTACTGTCTGTTTTTTTTCCTTGTCTCTGTAATAAAACAAAAAAATCTCTTGTTTTCCGCCTTACTGAACTAGAGTAGTCCAGTTTCAGAGTTGCTGATCCCTGGGCTTTGTTTTAGTTCCTGTTACTGATCCATTGCCTTATTAGGGAGGAGGGAAGTTTCTTTGCTTACCAGTGGGAGTGGGAAGCACTGAGCAGCCTTTCTGTCCGATTTGGTGAAGTTTCAGCCGGAAACTAGTAGTCCATTGGTCGCTTTTGGGCCAATTCCTAGCTCCTTTCAGCCCCCTGCTATAAAACACGCTAAACACGTCTTTTCCAGCTTGTACCAACTCAGCACAGATCCTCGTGGTGGCCTGCAGAGTGATCCAAGCAGCAGAGAGCTAAAAGAGTGACTTTCTACCAGATATAAGTATTTTTGTGGCTTTCCCACTGTTATTAAGCTAGCGACTGCATTTAGCCTGTTTTACTGCTACTTTAAGTGATTTCTGCATTTTACACTTTTATTGCACTTTAAGTTACTAATTGTTGCAAATTGTTTCTGTAGGCTACACACTAAAGTCGCTAGCCGATTTACAGCATTTACTGTCTGTTTTTTCCTTGTCTCTGTAATAAAACAAAAAATCTCTTGTTTTCCGCCTTACTGAACTAGAGTAGTCCAGTTTCAGAGTTGCTGATCCCTGGGCTTTGTTTTTAGTTCCTGTTACTGATTCATTGCCTTATTAGGGAGGAGGGAAGTTTCTTTGCTTACCAGTGGGAGTGGGAAGCACTGAGCAGCCTTTCTGTCCGATTTGGTGAAGTTTCAGCCAGAAACTAGTAGTCCATTGGTTGTTTTGGGCCAATTCCTAGCTCCTTTCAGCCCCTGCTATAAAACACGCTAAACACGTTTTCCAGCTTGTACCAACTCAGCACAGATCCTCGTGGTGGCCTGCAGAGTGATCCAAGCAGCAGAGAGCTAAAGAGTGACTTTCTACCAGATATAAGTATTTTTGTGGCTTTCCCACTGTTATTTAAGCTAGCGACTGCATTTCGCCTGTTTTACTGCTACTTTAAGTGATTTCTGCATTTTACACTGTTTATTGCACTTTAAGTTACTAATTGTTGCAAATTGTTTCTGTAGGCTACACACTAAAGTCGCTAGCCGATTTACAGCAATTACTGTCTGTTTTTCCTTGTCTCTGTAATAAAACAAAAAATCTCTTGTTTTCCGCCTTACTGAACTAGAGTAGTCCAGTTTCAGAGTTGCTGATCCCTGGGCTTTGTTTTTAGTTCCTGTTACTGATCCATTGCCTTATTAGGAAGGAGGGAAGTTTCTTTGCTTACCAGTGGGAGTGGGAAGCACTGAGCGCCTTTTGTCTGATTTGGTGAAGTTTCAGCCAGAAACTAGTAGTCCATTGGTCGTTTGGGCCAATTCCTAGCTCCCTTCAGCCCCTGCTATAAAACACGCTAAGCAGCGCGATTTAAGCGGAGTTACCACTGTTGCACACAAGAGCAGCGGCGGTTAAACAAGGTTAAACTATTTGGGCCATCTAAATTCCACTCTTCCAATTTTCCCTTAAAACTACCTTCCTCGAGCTGTACTGCTGATCTAACCAGCATATCCTATAACTGAAAAGTTCATCTCTACTTGATTCCCAAGTAGACTATTCTCTATCTGTAAAGCCTAGCACTTACTCCTACAGTACTTGCACCTTGATAAAGCACTCTTATTATAGATAGTACCCCACCAGCCTAAAACCCACTTCCCCGAGTCCTTTGAAAGTCTCTTTATCTACTACTTCTAGTATGTCGAGGATCAGTTGCTAGTGTCCTCTCCAGCTCAACTGGTGAACCTGGGAATATTGAGGCAATGTTACAACTGCCTCATGTACACAGACAATCCTCTCCTTCTCCCACAAAACACAAATACATGCGAGAGATGCAACTATACGGCCAAACTGGAGGCTGAGCTCTCTCAACATAGGACTGGCAAGACCAGACAGGAGGAGAAGGTAACCACACACAATACATACCCAGTCACACATGGTACCATCACAACTTCAAATCATACACATACTCACACAAAGACATACTCGGAGGCTCTGATCAAAATTTACCAAAACAGCAGAGGCCACCAAAGCAGACACCCAAACAACTACCACCTCACGACCCAACACATGCAACACATAGACCACACAGTCAGAGTGTCAAACAGTCACAGCCCTTAAGGCCAAACAAAATGCCAGACACACTTGTCATTGGTGATTCCATAGTCAGACACACTGACGTCCTGCTCACCAGACTGAGTAAAGAGAAGGTCACAGTAAGCTGCCTGTCAGGCGCTAGAATCCGCCACATAACGCAAGCACTCAGGTCTCTCAACAGCAGGTACAAGTACGACTCAGTCATTGTCCACGCTGGTGTCAACGACCTGAGACGTACCTCCTTGGACTACATGAAAAGGGACATCGAGGAGCTCTCTGATTATGTAGCCCAGGCAGGTATGACCCTGACCTTGAGCAGTATCCTACCTTCACCTAGAATGATGCCACAATACAGTGATAAGATGATCAGCTTTAATAATTTGCTTAAATTCTGGTGTCATTCAAAGGGGATCCAATGTCTGTCTGCCTGGGATGACATGCTGGACAAGCCACGCTGCCCGCAAGGGACGGCTTGCACCTGTCACCCTGGGCTTCCGGATATTGGCAAAGGCTCTTGCCACCCCATAGTGCCTTTTTAGGCAAGGCTCAAATTCTAAACCTACCACCCTAGAACACCAAAAAGACAAAAAGCTAAGGGTAATGCTGCTCAATGCCAGAAGTCTCAATCTCAAGATGCACGCACTGAGGCCCTTCTCAATATGGAGAACATCGATGTCTGTGCTGTGACAGAAACCTGGTTCAAGGCTCCTGAGAGCACCCCAGCACTAACAGGTTTCACCTCATATCATGCGTTCGGCCCCAAAATCCGGACAACACCAAGAAAGGAGGGGGTGTCCATATTCATAAAGGACACCCACACCTCAAGGTTGGTGGCAACGCATGATGCATCGGAGACCATCCAGGTGCAATTAACCATAGGCAAGACTGCTCTGCAATTTGTAGCATGTTACAGGCCACCCTCTCAAACTCAGGAACCTCACATGGCCTTCCTGAAAACATTGGAGGATAAATGTATCTCCAAACACCATCATACTAGGTGACTTTAACTACCCTAATATAGACTGGGAACACTACTCAAGCCCGAACACTCTAACCCAAAGATTCCTGGAGTTCATAAACTCAAATGCCATGGAACAACTAGTCACCATCCCCACAAGAGGAGAAAACATACTTGATCTCATCATCACGAACATGGGATCAAAATGTTCAACACCGAAGTATACCCCTCACTGGTGAGATCAGATCATAAACTAATCTCGCTGGAGGTCCTCATCCGCCCCACCTGAAACAAAAAGACCACAGTGAAAAACTTCTCAAAAGCCGATTTCACACTTCTAAAAACTAGTGTGGTCTCCTTTAAGGCCCCTGAGCCAGTGGTAAACATTACTCAAACCGCTGAATCACTTACAAATGCCTTCTACCAGCACCTACAGGACTGCATGGATCAGGCAATCCCAAACAAAACTAAGACTCTCTGTACCAAAGGCAAGCGTCCAGTCTGGTGGACCCCAGCCATAAACAAGCTCTACAACAAAAGGAGGAAGCTACTACAAGATAGAGCAAAATCCTTGAAAGGTAAGACACCTTTGATCATTATAAGTAAAAAACTAAAAGCTCTCATAAAATCATCCAAGGCAAATTTTGAGAGAAAAATCGCCAAGGACTCTAAAGAGAATCATAAGGCCTTCTTTAGCTATGTTAGAAACCTAGGAGGAAACTCCCAGATATGCTCAGAATTAGTTCAAAATGATGTGAAAATTACTGAACCTACACACATTGCCAACATACTGGCTGACAGGTTCAGTGCAAACTTCTCCCCTCCCCAAAAGGAGAGATATCTATTCCAGAGGATTGTAGCCCCCAAACATCTCCAACGCCCAGGTGAGAACTGCCCTCACTAAGGCAAAAACACAGCATCCATGGGACGGATGGTGTCCCCGGCTGTGTGCTTCATGAACTCAATGAGGAATTAAACCCACAGTTAGGACAGCTGTTTAATCTTAGCCTCACCTCAGGATACGCACCCAAGGAGTGGCGCCGGCGACTGTGGTCCCACTTCATAAGGGCGGTGCCTCCACAGACCCTGGAAATTACCGCCCCATTAGCTTGACAAGCCTTATCTGCAAAGCCATGGAGAGGATCATAATGGAACTCATAAATAAAGACATAGGGAACTTGCAGACTTTGGATCCAACTCAGTTTGGCTTTGTCAAAGGCAGATCCTGCCTCTTAAACTTGGTTGACTTTTTCGAGACAGTCACCAAGGCCATTGATGAGGAAAGGCAGTCCATACAGCCTACCTCGACCTGGCAAAGGCCTTCACACAATACCCCACTCAGGTATCATCGAAAAACTCATCAGCTTGAATGTAAACCCATACATCACAAGATGGGTTGCAAACTGGCTAAGTGACAGAACCCACAGGGTCAGAGTTGCTGGAGCCATGTCAGACTCAAAGCCTGTCACAAGTGGTGTCCCACAGGGCTCAGTCCTGGGTCCACTCTTGTTCGGCATCTACTTTTCTGAAGTACAAGCAAACACAGGAGGGTTATGGCTGACAAAGTTTGCAGATGACTGCAAACTGGCGCCATAGTCGAAAACACATCTGACACAGATATCCTCCAGAAGGGCCTCACAGAAATGGATAACTGGTGCCAGAGCCATGGCCTGAAGTTAAACGCCAAAAATGCATAGTCATACCCTTTGGGAAAAACTAGGCTACCCCTACCTACCATATAGGTGGCAATCCACTGAGCACAGAAAAGTCATCAGAGATCTGGGGACCCAGGTTGACAGTAGCCTTTCGTTTGACACTCATGTTGCTAAAGTAGTTAGGAAAACCTTCTATATCACCCACCTGATCATGAAGGGATTCACATCTAGATCAAGGGAGGTCATCGTCCCCCTGTACTCATCACTTATTAGACCTATGATTGAGTACAATGGCCCGTTCGGAATGTATCTGACCAGACACCTGCTGCAGCTTGAAAGGCCCCAAAAGTTCCTCACCAAAAGGATAAAGGGTCTCAAAAATATGTCTTATGCTGCCCGACTGAAAGAACTCCAGCTCTATTCAGTCTCATACCGCTTGCTCAGAGGTGACCTGTGCCTGACATATAAGGCCATGTCAAACCCAGATTTGATGAATATGCTTCACCTCAAAAATCTAGATCCCTCAGAACCACAAGGGCGGAGACTTAAACCTTGACACGGTTATAAATAGAACGTGCTGGAGGGACAGATTCATCACCCAGAGACTCCCTATGCTGTGGAACAAAATCCCGGTACATGTGAGGCAGAGCACCTCTCTGGTCTTGTTCAAGAGGAATCTTGACCAATGGATGGGAGATTGCAGATATACCCCAGGGATTACTTCAGCGTCACTGCTTGACAGAGGCACAGCAAAATGATAGGCATAGTTTTTATTCAAACTAAAGGGGTGGCGAAAGCCACATAACTATGGGCTAGGCTTATAAATGCCCTTGGGCAGATAGCCTAGTATGAACCTATGAACCTATGAACCTATATTACTGATCGAAAAACCTACACATCGAATGCCTTTCCACCGACCACTAAACATCAAACTTCCAATTCTGCGAATGGCCACTTTCTTAAGGGAAAAAATTGCTTGGCCAACCAGAAACAACACACAATTTCAAACCTTTCAAAGTGGGGGGCTCCCCCCCAATGTGAGGGGCTGTGCCCGTCACACCCCCACTAACTAAATACACCAGCTCCAAGATCGCACTACAGTGGGGAAAGGGCAAATTCATGATGATGGCCAAGTGATTTTTTTCCCCCTAGGAAAAATAATCGCTGAAGTGGCCATTCGCAGAAATGGAAGTTCGATGTGTAGTGATCAGCGAAAAGGCATTCGATGTGTAGGTTTTTCAATCAGGTAATATAGACCCCAAGAGTCTCTTCCCCACAGTGCAATAGTGGTACACAAATCAGTGGTGTAGTATGTCAAGAAGTGAGAGGACCATACCTATCAACTGTGCCGACAAGCAGTGATAGTGTGGGAATAGGCCATGTCCATCTGATGGCTTTTTATTACTAAAATGCATCCTAAAAGAAGCCAACTCCCTGGCAGACAAGATCAACCATTGCTTGCTGAAGCTGTACGAGTGGTCCATCAGCTTGAATTTAGCACAAGTAGTGTTCAGATGCAGTGCCTTTGCATCCTCACTGAATGCCATATGCAGCAATTAGTCCCCTGGAGTCGCATGGATGCTGTGGTGCAGGATAGTCCTGTGGATCCCTTTTATCTTTTCCCACCATTTCTCTGATTTCAAGATTAATTCAGAGGGCAAAACACTGCAAGGCCTAGGCCATTCTCTTAGCTTCATTTTTACCTCAGCAGATTTATTTCCATCTGCTTTGGCCTCCTCCTCTTCCTTTTCTTCTGTAGAAGCCTTTGTAGTTGAAGCCCTTTAGATGTCTATTTTAGACCACCAAATCCGTGCCTCACCACATGACTTCTGTACTTCCAGTGATGGACAGAGACGTGGCTTACCTTGACAGGGGGGTGGGGGGGTGATCCACATTCTTATATTTGCCTAGAAACCCAGCCTGCAAAAAAAAAAAAACGCTCAAAGAGAAATGGACACTATAGTTGTGTTGGTCAAAAAGAAAGGGTTCGATGCATTTATGGCTGCAGTCTCTGTGATATTCGACTGTCTGACCCAGGTGTTTGACTCTGGCTTCAGCTAGTCATTTGTCAAGATACAGCAGGCAGCTCTTTCCAGTCTTCTTGACGTTATGCAGTTTCTTCCCAAGAGGCACTTCTCTAACCAGGCTTCCCTTGAAAGGTTGAGCCCCTGAATGCATCCTTTACTTTGTGTTGGAGAAGCTGACCATACCTCTGTTCATACTTGTAGCTTAGGCATAATTGATGTGTATGTATCCTGGTATACGTTGCTGATGGCAGTGATCTTAATTGCAGGACAATGTGTAAACCCACCTTGCTTAATATTTCACAAGGATAAGGTTTCCTTTTGAACAAATCTGTCTTTTCATGCACAAAGGGAACAACATATCCAACCTAAACCAAAGGATTTATCTTCGAGTGTTCTTTCCAGGATATTTTTTGAAGGATGGGTATTTTTTAAATTGAAGTTTAACTGGGTTAACTCCATTAACCAGATACCTTTTTTCAGAGAGGACTAAAGAAAAAGGAAAACAAAAACTGAAATAAAGGTCAAATCGTATAACAAGCATGTTCAGTTTAAGAACAACTGTAATAAGGTATGTAGGTTACAAATTTAATGTGTCTGTGTAGGAAATCAACTGTCATTGTTAACTGGATTCTACAATAAAGAAACTGCATTAAAAAGGAACTGAAATACATTTATCAGTACATTGATCGTAAAAATCAAAAACGCAATTAATACAAATTTATTGTACTGAAAAGAAAGAAGTTACATTTTGTGATAGTCAGGAGGATAGAAGAGTGGTGAAGTAAGCGTATAATAATAAGAATGCAAAGTAGTGAAATTATTGTGTAATAGTAGGGGTGCATAGCCAGATTTGGTTAGTACTGTGTGAAGATTTATAGGTAGAGAAATGCGTAATAGTAAAATAATCATTGAAGTAGTACATGAGAGTGAAGGCGTATGATGAAAGAAAACTGTTATGAAATAAATACATAGAAGTAGATGTTCATCGTGTTTCACTGTTGCAGTCATTACACTTGGGTTATTCTGCTGGCAGGCTACCTGCAGTCGGCCTGAATTCCAAAGTCCTGGTCCGGCGTCGGTTGCTGTCGCCTCTTCCCTGACGTCAGTGCACCAGGGGTATAAAAGATGCAGCCAACGCCATTTTCTTCAGTTTTTCTTGCCGTGGGGTGCCCGAAGCAAAAGCAGTTCGCAAGTGCCGGTTGGCCGACTCCTGAGATTTTCGAAATTGAATTTCAGATCCGAAGTCTTCTATAAAGCCGAGTACCCCGTTGGGGAAACTTTTTTCTTGCTCCAGACCGATGTCAGAAAAAGTTAACAATTGTATTTCTAGTGGGAAGCAAATACCTCGTAAGGATTTTCATTCTTACTGTATTCCTTGCCTAGGCCCTGACCACGATGTTGCTAGTTGTCGGTTTTGTGCTAGATTTAACCAACGCACTATTAAGCTTTGATACGATTTTGCTTTTCATTACTTTGGACGAAGGTTTAGCTATATAATGCCTTCGGAACAGCCAACGACCGGAGTTCATAAAAAGCGCAAGGAAAAAGAAAAGGACAGGCATCCGAGGTCCAAAACCGATGAAGCCTCTTCTAGGCCAGTCGCCGGTTCTAAGTGAGGCGCTTTCGCAGCCCCTGACACCCGCTACCTCAGAGCCACAGGCCGCCTCCGACTCCCACGTGGAGACAACTAGGTATCTGGATACTCAAGGTATTGGGCCTTTGGAAACTAATCCCTCTGATGGGTCCGGAGCCGCTGAGAAGGCATCAGCTTCTGAGGGTGTTTTCAGTCCTACACAGCTTTATATCAAGCCAACTTCAGCATCCAAGACACAGACTAAAACAGTTTTAAAGACAAGGAAACAAGTACAGCATTCTCCAGGACAGACTTCCATGCCTAAGAAACAGATGCTCAAAATGGCCGAAGACCTAATTACTTTGATCAGGGGTTCCCATCCCCTCCTGATAAGAGGCCTAGGCAAGACACTGAATATGATTCCTCTGATCAGGTTTCCATTTCCTCTGACTCCCCTTCAGAACAGAGATACTGTATTCATCCCTATGAGGATTCTGATGCTGAAGAATCTATCCCTTCAGCTTCTCCTCCTGAGGATTACTCCTTTGGGGAAACCCTGCATACCATGAGGGAGCATTTCCACTGGGAGAGCCAAGATTACTCAGATTCTAAGAAAAGGCTCAGAGACTTTCTTTTACTACCTCAGCACAGACCTCTTGCTATTCCTCCTGTTCTAGACATTGTAGATGATGTATTTTCAGAGTCCGGCCTGTCTCCCTACTCTTTACCTTTCAGGGTCCCAAAGGGGTCAAGGCTGCTACTGCAAAACAACCCTGTCCCCTCAGATAGAGATTCTAGGGCACTGGACAGATGGGGGAAAAAGTTTACACTTCTGCTACCTTGGCTGTAAGGGCTTTAAATTGTCAATTTCATATGCTTAAATATCAGCAATACTTAATGTCTCTGCTAAAACAGAAAATGTTAACAAATTCTGATTGTTCTGAGAACAAGGAAATGAAGGATTTGTTGCATGCAGCTGAACAAGTGGGAAAACATACTTTGCAATGTGGTTATGATTCACTGGAGGCCTCTTGCAGGGCCACTGTAACAGGTTCTGTCATTAGAAGGCATGCTTGGTTAAAGGAACAGACTCTGCCTGATCATGTTAAAGCAAAATTATTGGATGCTCCATTACAGCATGATACTTTGTTTGGTGTTAAGGCAGAAGAGGTGTTGAAGAAAATGGTGGATAAAGCTAAATCTATGCAGACAGTAAAGGATTTCTTACAGGTGCAGCCACCCAGATTTAGCAGGAACTGGCCTTCTAAGAATTGGTCCTTTCCCGTGTCAGACAGGCCACAAAGAGGCAGATACAGATGCCCTAGAGGGAGACAACAGCCCCAGGGCTCATACAGGTCCAAACAATGGGGTGCTTCTACCTCCAAAAGCGGAGAAGACAAATCACAGCCATATAGGAAACAGTCCCTGTGACTTCCCTCTGCCAATGCCAAGCATTTATCTTTTGGCAGCACCCTTAGGGGGAAAGCTAGCACTTTTTCCACAAAATTGGCACATGATCTCCCAGGACAAATGGGTCTTAAATATAGTCTCTCAGGGCTACAGGTTCCACTTTCACACCCTTCCAAAGGCAAAAGGTATGCCAGACCTGCCACACAATCAAGTGGGCAGAGGCACAAAAACAAGTTTTATTTCTCATGGGCATGAGGGCTATTCAACCAGTGCCACAATAAGAGCAGGGACAAGGATTTTACTCAAGACTTTTCTTAGTACCAAGAAAGGACAAAGCATGGAGACCAGTTCTGGACCTGTCTATTCTAAATACTTTTCTGGACATTCCGAAATTCAAAATGTTGACTCTGCAGCAGCTTCTGCCCATGCTGGGCAAGAAGGCTTGGCTTGTAACTTTGGACCTCAAAGAGGCATACCTGCATGTCCCAATCAGACAATCTTGCAGAAGATACCTCAGATTCATAGCCGGCTCAATGCACTACCAATTCTCTGCACTGCCCTTTGGCTTATCTATTGCGCCCAGGGTATTCACAAAATGCCTGGCACCAGTAATTGCATTTTGCAGACAAAGAGGAATTCAAATATATCCCTACTTGGATGACTGCCTTATTCAAGCAGAGACCAAAGCCATTCTACTAAAGCATCTGGCGTTTGTAAAAAGATTACTAATTTGCCTAGGGTACACAGTAAACGAAAAGAAGTCAAAACTAGTACCCTCTCAAGAGATAATATTCCTGGGTGCAAGCTTAAATACAACTGCCCAGATGGCTTATCTCACGCCAGACAAACAAAGGCATCTGACTTCTTACTTCAAAAACATGACAACAAACACCCAGTTATCTGCAAGAAAAATTCTGCAGGCTCTGGGCTACATGGCATTCTGCATTCTACTAATTCCATATGCAAGACTGCATATGAGGAAACTACAATGGCATCTAAAAAGCATTTGGACTCAACATTGCCACAGCCTGGAAACAGTAATTACTCTCATTCCATGCCTGCAACAGGAATTTCAATGGTGGGCACAGGCCTGTCACCACAACAAGGCGAAGCCATTCACCTTACCTACTGCCAGGCAAACACTAACAACAGATGCATCAGATTATGCCTGGGGGACGCACATGGCAGGAAAATGTATTCAGGCACATGGCCCACAAACCAAATACATATTCATATCAATCAAAAAGAGATGCTAGCTGTACAAAATGCCCTGACAGCCTTCAAGGACCTACTTCATCCAGGACAACTACTGATAAAGACGGACAATACTACAGTCATGTGGTACATAAGCAAGGGGGCACACATTCCTACCCCCTCTGCAGGCAAGCCATGACTTTGCGGGACACAGCATTGACTTATCAAGTACATCTGCAAGAACAATACCTGCCAGGAAAGACAAATACTTTGGCAGACGAACTAAGCAGAAACCTCATGGATCCTCACAAGTGGAAACTGGACCCACAAATATTCAACATGGTAACAGGGAAATGGGGATGCCCAGACATAGATCTATTTGCTTCCCCTCACAACTGCCAGCTAGAGAGATTCTGCACTCGGACTTATCACAAGCAAGCATGGAAAGTGGACGCCCTGTCATTCAGCTGGAAAGCCCTTACAGTATATGCCTTCCCTCCTCTGCCTGTCCTCCAAGGTACTCCTAAAGGTCAGACAAGAGAAGCCAAAAATGATACTGATTACCCCAGACTGGCCACACCAACACTGGTACCCAATCCTAAAGAGCTTGTCTCAACCTAGACATTGCCTTTAATACCACATTTGCTGACCCAGCAGAACAATCAGATCCTGCACAGCCAACTCAGAACCCTAAATCTGGCTGCATGGCAGATAATGTAATCATTCAGAGCACACCTCTCTCTAAAGCAGTTATGGATGTTATTTTGGAGACCAGGAGGCCCAGCACCAGAAAATCTAATGCAGAAAAATGGAAGAGATTCTGTGCTTGGAACCAAGCGCAGGGAATTGACTCGCTTGAACCAAATAGTCCTCAGATTTTGCAATACCTAACTGAGATGCTGGACAAAGGCCTATCCTTCTCATCAATTAAGATCCATGCCTCTGCCATTTCAGCTCATTACAATACAGAAACACCTATTTTTTCTCATCCACTCCTAAGGCAGTTTCTCAGAGTGGCCAAAAACATAAGACCTCCAAGGAGAGCTCCAGTTCCTACATGGGACCTCAGTTTTGTCTTGGAAAAGCTCACTCTGCCTCCTTTTGAGCCTGCCAATACAGCAGAGATAAAATACTTGTCATGGAAAACCGCTCTTCTCCTAGCAATAACTTCAGCAAGAAGAGTCTCAGAGTTACAGGCCCTAATGGCTGTGGAACCTTTTATTATTATCCATCAGGACAGGGTTTCTCTAAGGACAAACCCGACATTTCTGCCTAAGGTAGTGTCCAGCGTGGCTCTTAACCAAACCATACATTTGCCTACCTTTTATCCAAGCCCACAGAATAAGGGGGAGAGAATTCTGCATATTTTGGACATACACAGACAGCTACGCTTTTACTTGGACAAGACTAAAGCCTTCAGAAAGACTGAGCAACTCTTAGTGGCATATGCTGCAGGTTCCCAAGGAAAAGCCATTTCAAAACAGGCTATTTCCAAATGGATAAGCCACTGGATTCATTTCTGCTATTCACAACATGGCAAATCAGTGCCCAAGGGCATTAGGCCACATTCTACCAGAGCAGCAGCCTTCCTCAGAGGAGTACCAACCAAGGATATTTTGGAGGCTGCAACATGAACTTCAGTGCACACTTTTACAAAGCACTACCATTTACCTATCTACTCTAAATCCAGAGCAGGCTTTGCCACTGCAGTTTTGCAGGGCCTCATAGCCACTTCAAACTCTATTTAGGTCCAGCCGCCCAGCCTCAGCTTTGGGATTCAACCCAAGTGTAATGACTTCAACAGTGAAACACGATGAACATAGTACAGTTGTGTACCTACCATAAATGCAGATGTTCGAGTGTATTCACTGTTGCAGTCCAGGTTACCCTCCCACCATCCCCCTTTTTCTTTGCTGGGACTCATCTGTACTTATCTATTCTATACAACCTATGCGGTGTATTTGCTTGTAGATGAAAGTTATGTGCATGCTTTCTTATGATCATAATTTTTACAGCCTACCCTGTTGGGGGCACCTGACATCTGGGGCAAAAAAAACTGAAGAAAATGGCATTGGCTGCATCTCTTATACCCCTGGCGCACTGACGTCAGGGAAGAGGCAACAGCAACCGACGCCGGACCAGGACTTTGGAATTCAGGCCTACTGCGGGTAGCCTGCCAGCAGGATAACCCAAGTGTAATGACTGCAACAGTGAATATACTCAAACATCTACATTTATGGTAGGTACACAGCTGTACTTTCCAAATATTCCTCAGATTTTACAATATCTAACTGAGATGCTGGACAAAGGCCTATCCTTCTCATCAATTAAGATCCATGCCTCTGCCATTTCAGCTCATTACAATACAGACCCGCCTATTTTTTCACATCCATTGCTTAGGCAGTTCCTCAGGGGGGCCAGAAACATAAGACCTCCAAGGAGAGCACCAATACCTGCATGGGACCTCAATTTTGTCTTGGAAAAACTCACACTGCCTCCTTTTGAGCCAGCCAATACAGCTGAGATAAAATTCTTATCATGGAAAACAGCTCTGCTTCCTAGCAATAACTTCAGCAAGAAGAGTCTCTGAGTTACAGGCATTAATGGCTGTGGAACCTTTTATTATCTTCCATCCGGACAGGGTTTCTCTAAGGACAAACCCAACATTTATGCCTAAGGTAGTGTCCAGTGTGGCTCTTAACCAAACCATTAATTTGCCTACTTTTTACCCAAACCCACAGAATAAAGGGGATAGACTTCTGCATTCTTTGGACATACACAGACAGCTACGCTTCTACTTGTACAAAACTAAAGCTTTCAGAAAGACTAAGCAACTTTTAGTGGCATATGCTGCAGGATCACAAGGAAAGGCTATCTCAAAGCAGACTCTTTCAAAATGGATAGGACACCGCATTTGTTTCTGCTATTCATAACATGGCAAATCAGTGCCTAAGGGCATTAGACCACATTCTAACAGGGCAGCAGCCACCTCAGCAGCCTTCCTCAGAGGAGTACCAACCAAGGATATTTTGGAGGCTGCAACTTGGACTTCAGTGCACACTTTTACTAAGCACTACCACTTGCTCCTTTACTCTAAATCCAGAGCAGGCTTTGCCACTGCAGTTCTGCAGGGCCTTATAGCCACTCCTAATTCTATTTAGACCTAGCTGCCCAACCTCAGCTTTGGGATTCAACCCAAGTGTAATGACTGCAACAGTGAAACACGATGAACATAGTACAGTTGTGTATCTACCATAAATGTAGATGTTCGAGTGTATTCACTGTTGCAGTCCAGGTTACCCACCCACCATCCCCCTTTCTTTGCTGGGACTTATCTGTACTTCTCTATCCTATACAACCTATGTGGTGTATTTGCTTGTAGATGAAGGTATTGTTTATTTTAGTGCATGCTTTTATAAGCAATGTTTTTTTAGCCTACCCTTTTGGGGCACCTGACATCTGGGGCAAGAAAAACTGAAGAAAATGGTGTCGGCTGCATCTTTTATACCCCTGGCGCACTGACGTCAGGGAAGAGGTGACAACAACCGACGTCGGACCAGGACTTTGGAATTCAGGTCAACTGCGGGTAGCCTGCCAGCAGGATAACCCAAGTGTAATGACTGCAACAGTGAATACACTCGAACATCTACATTTATGGTAGGTACACAACTGTACTGTGTTTGTAGTCAAAATTGGCCAGTTCTGTAGCAAAGAATTATTGATGTATTAGAGAATAAAGAGAGAGGTAAATAGTATTTAGCAATGAATACTGGGAAAGGCTGATTAGAGTCATCACTCTTTTGGGAGCTATGAATGAAAGAAGAGTTTACTAGTATTAATAACACATGCGTCAGCTGGATAAGTACCTCTAGGAGTGAGAGTAAGGTAATGGTAGCCATTATAGTTGGAATTAGTTAAGTAAATTTGCATTTAGGATATATCTGCATAATGCAAAGGAGAGCTCAGGAGGCATCCTTAAACATGGGAAGGTTGCCAGTGAGACATAAATCCACTGGGAATTGAATTTCATTGTGTTGAGGTAAAACATTATGGGGCTCATTCTCCAATTTTAGTGCTCGTTTTTTTTTGTTTTAGACTCTGCAAGCCTTAACTATGTCTAGTTGTAGTCATTCTGCTGACGATATATCACTGAAGCAGTAAAGCAGTTACATTGGTTGTTCAGTAGTAGCATGTGTGTAAAAATGAGGTAGTTGTATTTAATTTTATTAATTCATTACAGCTGAGTGCGCCTCCAGGTGTTTCTGCAGTTACCTCCTACTACGCCTCTAGGCATCAAATATTGCTTATTCAAATTTGCATTAATAATTTCAAAAACATGCTACATACAAATATCAGAATATTTTATCTTGAAGCATACATGATGAGAAACACAACTGTATTGATATTTGACCTCTGTCAGTGAGTTTTTGTTAGAACTGTAAGGTGATAACTTCATTTTTCAGAGCCTCAAACCACACCCCCTGGGAGTTAAAGGTATGCTCTCAAAAGAGCTGTACTGGAGGGAATGATTACATTTGTTTCAGGTTGTTGAAAATAGTGTAGGCATGTTTGTTATTGGCAGAGATGCAAACTTATGTTTTATTATACATAGATTGAAGTTTGAGTTGCAAGGTTTTGTAATTCCTAAAAGGCCTTTTGGGTACTATGACTAGGACAAAAGCCATGCTAAGTTTTGGTAATTTTGTGTAGGGTCAAAAAGTCTTAAGACTTGTTTTGTCTTACTATTTCTTAATATCTTAGAGGGTAAAATTAAAAGTAGAGATTAGGTATGATTTTTAGTATGTTCTGAACTGATGGGAAAGTTGTTTTCTATAAGACTTTATTGGTAATGATTCTTGATAGATAATAGTAAAGTTAGGCATTTATGTAAGATTGGAGAGGGAGTGTCCATTGGAGTTGATCTTGTTCTTCAAGTTTTTGCAGCAAAATTTTGGTGATTCTTGATGAAATTATTTGAAAAAAGAACTGTGGTCAGTTAGATACTAGGGATGTTTTGGGGGTGGGTTTACGGGGTTTGTAAGGGAGTTTGGGTGGGTGTGATTATGAATGATTGGATTAAAATGGGTTCCAAAAGTGTTTGTAATGTCCTGCTCGAAGTTGAAGTTAAAAGAAGTTTAACAATTTGTTGCCCATTATTTAGCAACAGTGCTCTAAAAGGATGGTGGGCAGCTTGCATTTATTTATTGGCGGGGAGGAAGATTCATAGCTATTCCAAAGTTACCAAGTCTTTTAAACATTTACACTTTATCAGTATCCTCTCTCAGGCAGCACCTCCTTTATCTAAGAAGACAATATCAGTCAATCTCATAGTACATTTGTGAATACCCATCTGGTTATCTAGGTTATGTTTAAAAGAAGAAAGTGAATTACACTGTTTAAAATGGAGAGGATGTTTATTCAAGAGTTTTGAAAGATGCTGGATTATAAACCTGTCCCTCCACTGTGGATTATTTATCTGCATCAGCGTTTTTGTTTTGCTGTTAAAATGATTTTGGTTCTTGTTTCAAAGGTATATCATACTTGATACATTTTTGGTATCTGTAACAGTTCTAGGTAATGATGTTTTATTTATTCTTATTTTTCTGTCCGGGAGTTTATTTGTTTGAGTGTCTTTGAAGTGTTGTCCAGCATCACTTAGTGTTCTTGTACCATTGAGAACTGTCTGGTTAACAGTTGATACATCCTGAGTTAGTTTATCAAGTGGTAGACATGGATTTGAATGCAAATGACAGATCCTGTTCATCCAGTCTGTCTGATCCATCATATGGGTCCTTGAGCCACTGCTCTGATCCAGTCTGGCAAAATGAGTGCTCCAGCCTTGAGCTGTTCAAAATCTTCTCTCCCCACAATAGCCTGCTCCCCTTGATTTACTCGTCTCTTATTTTCCACCTTATGAAGTTGCAGCAAGAGTTATGCATTAAGTGCTCCACTTCTTATGTCTGCTTTTTTGGAATAAGAGATTGCATTATTATACTGCTCATATCTAGTAATTAGTAGTGTTGTCTTCATTTTCCTTAATTTTTAACTATTCTTGTAGTTTTTGTCAAAAAAAGAATAGTTTTATAAGCTACTTTCTTGTTAACATTTGTTGCCATCTTCTTTTTGCCCTTCTATCTTTGCTAATGATAGTTGTTATTGTTACTGGTTCTTTTATACATGCTTATTCTTAGTAAGGTAATTATAAGGTACAGCTTATATCGTCTACCTATTATTGGTATTTGTATATATAGAATGTCTTTTGGTTAAATAGTGGTGAGCAGCTGTGTGTGTGTTAGTTCCTGGATCAAAGGCAGTGCAACTGAGCATTTTGTCCAGGCATCAAACTCAATCTGAGTTAGTCGGGGAAAGCAGGGTATCATGGGAAGGAAAGATTTTGAAGGGCTGAAGGATGGAGCAGTCAATTTTCCGGCTTAGATCCAAGTGGTCGCTCAAGAACCCATATGTCATACCAGATGGACTGGAATGACAGGATCCATCTTCATGGTAAGTATATAATTTTAATATTTGCCAGTTCATGTTCTGGGTCCAGTTTTTGACAGCAATAGATCTGATGTTGTTAATTGTCATTGTATCCTGAACTGATGGGTTCATATCTGATCCCTCAAATCCAACTCTGCTGTTGCTAAAATTTGTGGCAAACAAAAACTCTTGACCTCCCTTACCCATAATGCACCAACCCTGTTACCTCAGATCTCGTTTGCCGCTTTAAGGGAAAGACATGGTTTTCCTTAACTCTTCAGCATTTATCAGATAAGTGTGTTGTTAAAATTCTCTAGTCTAATTTCTATTAAATTCTTAGTTTTTTCATACCCTTACCTGTCGTACAATTAGTAACTTTCTGAATTACTATTGTTAGCAGTTCTTCCCCTTTTTGACTATTGTACTTTGTGTACCTTTTAAATACTATCATTAGTATTTACTTTCTTTCTACACTTGGTGTAGCTCCTTTTTCTACCATTGCTGGTATTTTTTTTTTCTTTTTCTGCTTCACTTTCCTAAAAAAAAAAAAAACTTTGTGTCTCCTTAAGATTTTTGCCTTTTATATTGTTTGGCTATGGTGGAAAAAAGCCCTGTGGGAATTAAAAAGTGTGTTAAGTGAGGGTATAAGCTTACTATTTCAGATGCCACACTGTGTGTGAGTACTGTCTGAGACTGCTAATCTCCAGGAAGACTGTTCCATTTGCCTTGGATTCAACCCCAGGGCACTTGTTGAATGTAAAAACAAGTTCATCTTAAATGGCTTATTGCCTTCAACCTTTGGGGAGGGTACATCTGAAGATCAGTCTTCCAAAGCAAAACAGTCAAGAACTTCGTCTCCGAAACCTTCTACATCCTCCATGGTTTCAGAGCTGTCCAAGAAAAAAGCCACAATGGATCTGACCTCATCCTCAGACCCGAAAAACAAAAGAATTGATAGACCTGACTTCCTTGGATCCGATATAAAAGGTATTTGATCCGACCACTTCCAGTCCTACTGGTTCAGTTCACCTACCCAGAACAAAATATTCAGCTTCTGTGGATCCGGTGCCCTCGAGGGTGCCCTACATTTTTTGGAGCATCATAGACCCAGATCCCCATCTGTTGTTTCCACTTGTTCTTCCAGACGTTTGATGCTGGAAGATGTGGAAAGAGTGGTCCAAAAGATGCTCTTGGTGCAGAGTCAGATGGGTGTCTAACCAGTTCCTACCCCCTTCAGGACAGGAGGTCTGTTCTACTACACCCTCCACTGCAAGTTCCTCCTCTGACTCCTTCAGTTGTCTGAGGCACTGGATCCAAACCTTCCAGCTCTGTCTGGCTTGGATCCATAGATAGTAATATCTTCAGATCCAAAGCTTACTTTGAGTTCTCTGGTTCAGTTGAATCCAGAGAGTTGTCAGAGGCGAAGCTTCCCTGTCAGATCCGAGGTGATGGAGTCAACTCTGAAGTTGTTGGGAGCGATTTCTACACCTCGGACCCTCAGCACTGGATAGCTCGGCATCGGCTTCCATCTCAGGAAGATTGCCTTTGAAGCAGGGGAGAACAGCGGTCCAAAAGTTTGTCTTTTCAGATCCGAGGTCCTCCCTTTCTCAGTAGCAGACTGCCTTCGAGGCTGTAAAGAAGGTTTTCTCTGCTTCAGCAGAATGGACGGATCCAAGCCCCTTGGACCTTAAGCCTTCTACCTTGATGACTCTGTGCTCAGAGTCTCATCACTCTTTACTACAGGCATAGCCAGTCCGACACCCCGAGGCTTCCCAATAGGGTATCTCGATTTCTTCTCATACCTCCCCAGAGCATCCCAATGAGGAGGTCCCTCGGAAGAAGACATGTCAGAGGAAGCACTTGGACTCGCCAGAGGAACAAATACAAACTTCGATGAAGGAGAAGGAACCGCACGGTCACCTCCTGAAGATGTCTCATTTGAAGACATCCTAGAGATCCTTAAGCAGAGAGAATGCACAGCGACCCTTCATCTGAGGAGTCTGTATTCCTGGAGGCTTTCATTACTGGCCTGTCTACCTCCTGGGTTACTCCACCCCATGACGAACTTATTGAGTTAGTCTCTTGGCGGGCATGGAAGGAACCAAGCACAGTTGAACCAATACCTAGGAGACTGGACAATATTATGGCACCTCCTTTGGATAAGCAATTTTGGGGTAAAGGTGTGCCTGTTGATAACGTGGTATTAGTGGCGGCCCCTAAAAAGGAACTTGCCGAGGGAAGTTCCACTGTTCATCCCCCTAACAGGGACTCTAGGGCAATGGACAGGTTTGGGAAGCATGTCTATGCATCAGCGACCTTCGCCTTAAGGTCAGTGAATTATTTGGCACATTTTACAAGATTACAGAGGGATTTGATTAAGTAACTATCAAATACTGTATCAAATACTGTGTCAGGATCCGTTTCTGTAGAGGTCCAGTCATCCAAGACTTCTCAATTGGCTGTCCTGCAATCTGTCTCAAATTCTTCCATGAGACTCAATTCGCTTGTAGCCGAAGGAACCTCAAGTGCAGCAGGTTCAGTTATTTCCATTAGGAGACATGTCTGGATGCACTTATGTGATTTTGCAGAGCCCTTCAAGTTGTTCGTCAATACTCCTTTTGACAGCACTTCCTTGTTTGGCCCAAAGTAAAGGACATATTATCCATGTGTGAGAATTATAGAAAGACCCTTTTTTGCCATGGGCATATGTTTTTCAAGATCATTTTCTAGGAATCAGTGAAGTGGTTGGAAGATGTGGTTCAAAAAATCCCAGGGTACTTTCCAGGACACACGTGGAGGAGGTTCCTCCAGGGGAAGAGGAGGGAACTCCAGTGGTTCACGCGGCCCTGTGGCTGAGGTGGCCCACAAAACTAGGGGTCCAGAGATTCTTTCTTTGACCGATCTTACCAGCACTTCTGAATGGAGGCCTGATTGTCCACTTCTGGAGGCAATCGGGGGTCACTTATCCCTGCACCAGAGAGCCTGGCTAGACATAACACAGGACACTTGGGTGCAGAGGATTATTTTCAGAGATTATATAATATGCTTTTCCCTTCCATCTCCAGTCTGTAGAAATATCTCCAATGTTCCACCCAGTGAGAGAGAACAAACAGAAAGTCAAGTACAAAAGCTGCTAGGAAAAGAGAGTCATCCAAGAGGTCCGGCCAGACCAGATAGAATCCAGAACTTACTCAAGGCTCTTTTTAGTGCCAAAGAAAACAGGGGACTGGAGACCAGTTTTGGATCTCAGCAACTTAAACAAGGCAGTTCAAAGCACCAAGTTTCAGGTGGTCATGGTTTAGTCCATTGTCCCTTGTCTGGGCAAGGAAAACTGGATGTGCTCGATAGACCTTCAGGATGCATACAATCACATAAAGATGAACAGATGATCCAGAAGGTAATTTTTGCTTTTGGGTCAGATCCATTCATTACCAGTTTAGAGCTCTGCTCTTCTGCAGCCCCCAGGGTGTTCACCAAATGTATAACAGTAATAGCAGCTCACTTGAGACTACAAGAATTTCAGGTGTTTCCATATCTAAATGACTGGCTCATTACCGCCCCGACCAGGCATCAGTTGTTAAGGGCAAGAGATCAGGTATCTGCTGTCATGTGGGAATAACCATAAACTACCAACAACTCGCAACTGGAACCAACTCAGCATTTGGAATTCATAGGTGCACTGTTCAACACAAACTCAATGACTGCTTTGCTACCTCCCTCAAGAGTTCAAATTATAAGATCATAGGTCAGAAAAGTAATCTGCAGTGCCAAGATTTCGACTGGCTTGGTCCTTCAAGTTCTAGAATCAATGTCAGCGGCAGTAACACTAGTACCTTAACCAGATTTTACATGAGGATTTACAGTGGATGCTAGCAACACAATGGTCGATACTTTACCAAACCATGTCAACTCTGATATGAATCACCCACATATGCAAGAGAAATCTCAGGTGGTAGATTCAATCAGATCAGGTTCTACAAAGCTGTCCATTTGTTCCCCCCTCAGCCCAAGGCCATAGTGACCATGGATGCTTTTCAGTTGCAGTAGGGGGGGGGGGGGCATTTTCTGTGGAAAATAGTCCAAGGCACCTGGTCCCCTGAAGAGGCCACTTTGCATGTCAGTGTCGTAGAGGTGAGAACAGTGCTTTTAGGGTTGCAAGCCCTTCAGAATGCTCCCCCTTCAGGAATAATTGTATTTCAAACAGACAACATGTCAATAGTTGGGGAGAGCAACAAACAAGGAAGGACCAGATCTTACCCCCTTTGTCAAGAAGTGCTCAGAGTGCGGCAATGGATGATCTCATCCAACTGCTTTTTCATAGCAATGCACATTCTGGGGAAGTCCAGTGTGATAGCAGACCAGCTGAGCAGGTGTATTCTACTTGATGAGTGGTCTCTCAACAAGAACTTGATCGAAATGATTTTTTGTGAGCAGGGCAGAGCCTTGCTGCAATCTTTTTGCTTCTCCCCTAAACAACAAGTGTAGCAGCTACTTTGCCCTAACCCCCCTATGGGGGAATCACCAAGGGATACTCTACTTCATGATTGCCTCCCCAGTCTAATTTATGCCTGTCCATCAATTCCACTAATTTGAAAAGTCCTACAGAAAGCTGCCATGTTGAAAAGCAAAGTCATCCTCATTGCACTGTACTGCCTTCTAAAGATTTGGTACCCCTTTCTTTGGTCTCACTTACTTCACCAACCTTGGATTCTGGATCCAATTCCAGATGACCTGTCTCGCACGACAGGCATGATCCATCCATACATGTCAAACCTCAGGCTGACAGCCTGGCTTCTCCAATTCTGTTAATAGCCAGACAGCCTAGGCTCTCTTCCCCTGTGTGGCATATATTTTTATCTTCACATAAACCTTCAACATGTAAATCTGTACTAGCAAATGGAAAAGATTTGTGTATTGGGGATATTAAAATCATGTTGAACCTTTTTCAACTCCGATACATAACATCCTTGAATTTTTGGCCCTACTTGTTAACTACTAAAGTTCAGTTAGCAGCTATGTCAGACTTTCACATTGGATTTAAGGTTCCTCAGTAGCCTTTCATAAGTTGTGTAGAGCTTTCTTGAGAGGCACTCTACTTTTAAGACCTCCCTTTAAAGACCCTACTCCCCCATGAGACCTCAGTCTGGCACTGCAGCCACTTGTACATTCTTTAAATATATTACTTGAAAAATGTTTTTTGTAGTATAGTAACCATTACATCTGCTAGACGAATTTCAGAAATTCAATCATTGTCTTCAAAACCTCCATATTTGATTTTTCACAAGGTTAGAGTTGCATTACGAACCAGTGCATCCTTTCTCACCAAGGTGGTGTCTGAATCCAGTATCAATCAGTCCATTAATTTGCCAGTTTTCTTCCCCAAATTTACTAATAAAGGCAAATGCATGTTGCATTTACTAGCTGTTCACAGACAATTATGTTTTTACCTGCATAGAACAAAAGACAAGAAAAACAGACCAGTTGTTTGTTTCCTTTAAGGACTTGAAATTGGGAAAACCAGTTGCCAAAGTTACTTTAGCCAGATGGCTAACTGTGTACCATTTATATATAAAAATTGAGTGTTACATCACCACAACCAGTATGAGCTCATTGAACTAAATCCATGGCAGAATCTTCAGTTTTGCTTTTCCAGGGCGTCTATTGACAGCACATGTGCAGCAGCTGCTTGGGCTACTCCCCATACTTTTGTTATTCATTACAAATTGGATCTGGTCTCCAGAGGTAGAGTATCAATTTGGTTCATGTGTGCTTAGGAACATCCTTCTTTGAGTCCACCCAGGTTTTTAGGTAGCTGAGAACTCTGTCCCATCAGCTGAGGATAGAATTAAAATTGACAACATCAGATAAAGAAGTTATGTACTTACTATAATTTTCCATCTGTGTTGTCCGTTTTCATTTTTCCTCAACTCCCCATCCACCAACCCCCATCCTTTGAAAATTTCTGGAAGAATGAGTCTTTAGGGGACATCACTGTCCTTTGTATTGAGCTCCAGATATAATCTTTTATGTATTGATTGCATGCAATTTTCACCTCCTTTATCTATGCATAGTAAATATTTTCTTTATAGTAAAATTAGCAAACAAGATCTGAGGTAACTTAGGGTTTGCTGCATTATTGGTAAGGGAGAAGCTTGAGAGTTTTTGGTTGTCACAAGCTTTAGCAACAGCCACATCAGATCCGAGGGATCAGATCTAAATCCATCAGTTGAGGAAGAATAAAAATGGATAACACAGATGAAATGTTATGTTAAGTACATAACTTCTTTTTCTAGCCTGGGAAGAAGAGGATTTCTTTTTTTCCAAGTAGTGTGAATGGTATTTTGCTTGCTCATGTCAGTTGGTGATATGTTGCTAATTGAGAGCATTTGGGATATTCTTTAAGAATCCAGTCTAGAATGTTTGTTTTATTAGTTCTGGGGTATGTATTAGTTGGGACACTTCTAAGCAAAGAAGCCCAAGTTTTGTATGGAGAAGACAGAATTTTTGCTCAGTTTCGTTGGACCATGGAATGTTGAATTCACAAGTATTTCCCCTGAGCAGTTTCCTAGGAGCTAGTTTAGTGCTACTTGATACCAAGTTAGTGGCACATGAGGTTTGAAATAAGTACATCTTATTAAATAATAATTTACTATTTTTTAACAAGAAGCATCTTTATTAAATTATCACTCGTGACATAGGCAGACATATATTTGCATAAATGAAGACAAGCTATACTGACGTATTTGTAGATGTAAACATTATACATCACTTATAATCTGTACAGTCATTGTCAGTAAAATATTACATTGCTCATTCATATTCTCTTTTCTTTTAAACCTCATTTTTCCTCCAAAACATTATTCTGCATGTATTGTTCCCACATTTCCCATTTTTGTCTATGTAGTTTGCTCCTACCCTTTTCTAAAGATCCCATGTCTGGTTGTTTTATCTTACTATATTCACTATTTCTAGTACAGATCTTCCTAAAAACAAGTCTTCGGATCTGCCTTTTTCAGATACAGGATCCATATCTTCAGAGCCAGCTCTTCATGAACCAAAGCAGATGCCTAGAGCTAGTTATGCGTTTTTCTTGGATCCTGCAGCCTCACTGTTCCTATCCCCATTCTTGGTAAGACACTGTTATTCTAGATCACCTTCCATAGCCGCTTCCCATTCATCCAGAAGTCTCACAGAAGCTGATGTGGACAGAATGATGAAGTTTCTCTTGATACAGATTCAGATGGGCGTTCTCTTGGCTCCTACCTCCACGGGTCTGGAGACCTTCACTAGTGCAACCCCACCAGATGTTCTTCGTGTTTCACTGTTGCAGTCATTACATTTGGGTAATCCTGCTGGCAGATTGCCCTCAGTCGGCCTGAATTCCAAAGTCTTGGGTCCTGCCTCGGTTGCTGTCGCCCCTTCCCTGACATCAGGTCGTCAGGGGTATAAAAGATGCAGCCGACGCCATTTTCTTCAGTCTTTCTTGCCTCGCGGTGCCTGAAGCAGAAGCAGTTCGCAAGTGCCAATCGGCCGACTCCTGAGATTTTCGTGCTCGAGTTTCAGATCCGAAGCCTTCATTAAAAGATAAGTACCCCGTTGGGGAAACTTTTTTCTTGCTCCAGACCGATGTCAGAAAAAGTTAATAATTGTATTTCTTGTGGGAAGCAAATACCTCATAAGGACTTTCATTCTTACTGTATTCCTTGCCTAGGCCTGACCACGACGTTTCTAGTTGTCGGTTTTGTGCCAGATTTAACCAACGCACTATTAAGCGTCGGTACGATTTTGCACTAAGCTATTTTGGGCTCAGATTTAATTATACAATGTCGTCAAATAGCCATCCGACTACCGGAGTTCACAAAAAGCACAAAGAAAAAGAAAAAGACAGGCAACCGAGGCCCAAAACTGACAACGATGCTTCTCCTAAGCCAGTCGCCGGTTCTCAGTGAGGCGCTTTCACAGCCCCTGACGCCCGCTACTTTAGAGTTGCAGGCCGCTACCGACACCCACGTGGAGTTGGTCAGGCCGCTTGAATCTCAAGGTATTGGAGCCTCGGAGACTATTCCCTCAGATGGGTCCGGAGTCGCTGAGCAGGCATCAGCTTCTGAGAGAGTATTCAGACCTAAACAATTATACATTAAACCTACTTCAGCTTCAAAGGCAAAGACTAAAGCACCTTTAAAAGCAAAGAAACAAGTTCAACAGCCACATAGACAGGCCTCCATGCCCAAAAAACAGATGCTCAAAATGGCCGAAGACTTAATTACCTTGATCAGGGGTTCCCATCCCCCTCCTGATAAGAGGCCTAGGCAAGAGACGGACTATGAATCTTCAGATCAGGTTTCCATTTCTTCTGATTCTTCTTTTGATCAGGAATGTTCTCTTCCCCCCTATGAGGATTCTGATGCCGAAGACTCTATTCCTTCGGCTTCTCCTATGAGGACTATTCCTTTGGGGAAACCTTGCGTACCATGAGGGAGCATTTCCACTGGGAGAGCCAAGATTTTTCAGAATCTAAGAGGCTCAGGGACTTCCTTCTACTGACTCAACACAGGCCTCTAGCTATTCCGCCTGTGTTAGATATTGTAGATGATGTGTTTTCAGAGTCTAGTCTGACCCCTGACTCCTTACCTCCAGCTCCTGTTAAGCCTGACAGTTACTACAGGGTTCCTGACTGTCATAAATTCCTTTTCAAAAACCCTGCTGCAGACCCAGAAACTATTTCTCAGGGTCCCAAAGGGGTTAAGACTTCCACTGCAAAAAACCCTACCCCCTCCGACAGAGATTCTAGGGCATTTGATAGATGGGGAAAAAAGATTTACACATCTGCTACCTTGGCTATAAGGGCTTTAAACTGCCAATTTCATATGCTCAAATATCAGCAATATGTCACGACACTGCTTAAACAGAAAATGTTGGTAAATTCTGAATGTACAGATAACAAAGAAATGCAGGATTTATTGTATGCAGCTGAACAAGTTGGAAAGCATACTTTGCAATGTGGTTTTGATTCTCTGGAGGCCTCCTGCAGGGCCGCTGTTACTGGTTTTTTAATTAGGAGGCACGCTTGGTTAAAGGAACAAAATCTGCCTGATCATGTCAAAGCTAAATTATTAGATGCACCATTACAGCATGATACCTTGTTTGGTGTTAAGGCAGAAGAGGTGTGAGGACAAAGCTAAATCTATGCAAACGGTCAAAGATTTTTTACAAGTACAGCCACCTTGGTTTAGCAGACACTGGCCTACAAAGAATTGGTCCTTTCCAGTGTCAGACAGACCTCAAAGGGGCAGATCCAGGCGCCCTAGAGGCAGATCCCAGCCGCAAGGTTCGTTCAGGTCTAAGCAATGAGGTGCTTCTACCTCCAAAAGTGAGGAAGACAAATCACAACCATACAGGAAGCAGTCCCAATGACTTCCCCCTGCCAGCACTAAGCACTTATCTACTGGCAGCACCCTTAGGGGGAAAATTAGCATTTTTTTCTCAAAATTGGCACATTATAACCCAGGACAAATGGGTTCTAAACATAGTGTCACAAGGCTACAAGTTTCACTTCCATACCCTGCCAAGGGCACACGGTTGGCCAGACCTGCCAAAAAATGAATGGGCAGAGGCTCAAAAACAAGTCTCATCCCTCATGGACATGGGGGCTATTCAACAAGTGCCACAGCAAGAGCAGGGACAAGGATTTTACTCAAGACTGTTCTTGGTACCCAGAAAGGACAAAACATGGAGACCAATACTGGACCTATCTATTCTAAACACTTTCCGGGATATACCAAAGTTCAAGATGTTGACCTTACAGCAGCTTCTGCCTATGCTGGGCAGAAAAGCTTGGCTGGTCACTTTGGACCTAAAAGAGGCATACCTGCATGTCCCAGTCAGACAATCATGCAGAAGATACCTCAGATTCAAGGCTGGTTCAAAGCATTACCAATTCTCTGCACTGCCCTTTGACTTATCTACTGCGCTCAGGGTCTTCACAAAGTGCCTGGCACCAGTAATTGCTTTCTACAGACAAAGAGGAATACAAATATATCCTTACTTGAACGACTGCCTCATTCAAGCAGAGAACAAGGACATCCTACTACAGCATCTGGCATTTGTGAAAAGACTTTTAACATGCCTAGGGTACATAGTCAGCGAAAAGAAATCAAAACTAGTACCCTCTCAAAAGATAATATTCCTGGGTGCAAGCTTAAATACAACTGCCCAAATGGCTTATCTCATGCCAGACAAACAGAGATAACTGACTACCTATTTCAAGGAAATGGCAACAAAGGCCCAGTTATCTGCAAGAAAAATTCTGCAGGCTTTGGGCTTCATGGCATTCTGCATCCTACTAATTCCATATGCAAGACTGCATTATGAGGAAACTTCAGTGGTACCTAAAAAGTGTCTGGACACAACATTGCCACAGCCTGGAAACAATGATTACTCTCATTCCCTGCCTGCAACAGGAGTTTTGATGGTGGGCAAAGGCTTGTCACCAAAACAAGGGACAGCCATTCTCACTTCCCCCAGCCAGGCAGAACCTAACAACGGATGCATCAGATTATGCCTGGGGGGCCCACATGGCAGGAAGAGACATTTGGGGCACCTGGTCCTCAAATCAAATGCATCTACATATCAATCAAAAAGAGATGCTAGCTGTTCAAAATGCCTTGACAGCCTTCAAAGACCTAATTCATCCGGGACAACTACTGATAAAGACATACAATACCACCATCATGTGGTACATAAACAAGCAGGGGGGGCACACATTCTTACCCCCTTTGCAGACTAGCCATGACTTTATGGGACACAGCATTGACTTACCAAGTTCATCTGCAGGCACAATTCCTGCCAGGAAAGGACAATACTCTGGCAGACGAACTAAGCAGAAACCTCATGGATCCCCACGAGTGGCACCTGGATCCACAAGTCTTCAGCATAACAAAGAAATGGGGACGCCCAGACATAGATCTATTTGCCACCCCTCACAACTATCAACTAAAAAGATTGCACAAGGACTTAACAAGCATGGAAAGTGGACGCCTTACCTTTCAACTGGAAAAACCTATCAGTATATGCCTTTCCTCCACTGCCTCTCCTCCCCAAGGTACTCCTAAAGGTTAGACAGAAAAAATCAAAAATGATTCTAATTGCCCCAGTCTGGCCCCGCCAGTACTGGTATCTGATCTTAAGGAACTTGTCTCAATGCCCAGCCTGGACCTTACCTCAAATACATCACCTACTGTCCCAACAAAAAATCAGATTCTGCACAGCCAACTTAGGACTCTAAACCTGGCAGCATGGTGGATAATATAGCCATACAAAGCACACCTCTCAGTAAAGCTGTGATGGATGTCATTTTGGAAGCCAGAAGGCCTAGTACTAGAAAATCCTATGCAGGAAAATGGAAGAGGTTTTGTGCTTGGAACCAAGCTCAAGGAACTGACACAGCTGTACCAAATATTCCTTAGATTTTGCACTACTTAACTGAGATGCTGGACAAAGGCCTATCTTTTTCATCAATTAAAATTCATGCCTCTGCTATTTCGGCTCATTACAATACAGAGCCACCACTCTTTTCTCATCCTTTATTAAGGCAGTACCTCAGAGGAGCCAAAAATTTAAGGCCTCCAAGGAGACCGCCAATGCCTGCATGGGACCTTAACTATGTACTGGAAAAACTCACCCTACCTCCTTTTGAGCCAGCTGCTACTGCGGATATAAAGTTCTTATTTTGGAAAACAGCTCTGCTCCTAGCAATAACTTCTGCAAGACGAGTGTCAGAGCTACAGGCTTTTATGGCTGTGGAACCTTTGATCATTTTTTATCCAGACAGAGTCTCTCTGAGGACAAATCCTACATTTATGCCTAAGGTGGTGTCCAGTGTAGCCCTTAATCAAACTATTCATTTGCCAACTTTTTATCCAAATCCACAGAACAAGGGGGAGAAAATTCTGCATTCTTTGGACCTACACAGACAACTTAGATTCTATTTGGACAAAAAAAAAAAGTTAAAGTTTTCAGAAAGACAGAACAATTACTAGTGGCATATGCTGCAGGATCACAAGGAAAGGCTATTTCCAAGCAGACTATTTCAAAGTGGATAGGTCACTGCATTCGTTTCTGCTACTCTCAGCATGGCAAGCCAGTGCCTAAGGACATTAGGCCACATTCAACCAGAGCGGCAGCCACTTCGGCAGTCTTTCTCAGGGGAGTACCAACCAAAGACATTTTAGAGGCTGCTACTTGGAGTTCAGTGCACACTTTTACAAAGCATTACAGTCTGCCACTTTACTCTATATCCAGATCAGGCTTTGCCACTGCAGTTCTGCAGGGCCTCATAGCTGCTCCTAATATTGTTTAGCTCCAGCCCCCCCAACCATAGCTTTGGGACTCTACCCAAATGTAATGACTGCAACAGTGAAACACGAAGAACATAGTACAGTTGTGTACACTTACCATAAATGTAGATGTTCGAGTGTATTCATTGTTGCAGTCCAGGTTACCCACCCGCCATCCCCCTTACTTCTGCCGGAACTTATCTTTACTTCTATGCAACCTATGTGGTGTATTTAATTGTAGATGAAGGTAAAGTTTATGTTGGTGGATGTATGTTTTATATATATACCTAGCCCACCCTTTTGGGGGCACCTGACATCTGGGGCAAGAAAAACTGAAGAAAATAGCGTCAGCTGCATCTTTTGTACCCCTGAAGACCTGACGTCAGGGAAGGGGCGACAGCAACCGACGCAGGACCCAAGACTTTGGAATTCAGGCTGACTGAGGGCAACCTGCCAGCAGGATTACCCAAATGTAATGACTGCAACAGTGAATACACTTGAGCATCTACATTTATGGTAAGTGTACACAGCTGTACTTTTTGGCTCCTTCTAATCCTTCCTTTGTTTTTAAAGCCCTTGGATCTGAAACTCCTGGCACTGTCTGTTTCGGATCTGAAGATGGTTTTATCTTCAGATCCGATATCTTCTCTGAGTGCTCTGGCTCCAAGTGTGTCAGAGCCTGACGACTCATGTACCTGAAGCTTCATTGTCTGATCCAAAGGGTTGGAGTCAACTCTGAAGTTGTCAGAGCCTTCTGTACCCGTTGGAGCCTTGGCATTCAATAGCTCTGCTCCGACTCCTGCCTCAGATGGTGGGCCTACTGGTCAGAGGGAGCCATCAGTCCAGACCCATGTCTTCTAGGCTCCAGTGGTTTCCTTCACCCAGGGCATTCTGCCTTTTAGGTAGCAGAGAGAGAAAGAGAGAGAGAGAGAGTATTCTCTTCTAGAGGTCAGATGGCTCCTCCCCCCTTGGGTCTTCCCACTCGATCTCCGATGTCTTTGTGTTGTGAGCCTCAACATTCTACTTCATAGGGGCAGCCAGCCCAAAGTTTCCAGGCTACCCAACAGGGTATAATTATTTCTTCCGATACTTCTCTGGAACATCCCAATGAAGAAGTCCCTAGGAAGAAGAAGTGCAAGAGGAGGCACTTGGACTCCCCTCAGGAGTTGGTCACAGAAGATACCGATTTTGATGAAGGGGGAAGTGTCCCCAAGGTCACCAACTGATGATATCTCATTCAGAGACATCTTATCGATCCTTAAGCAAATGGGTAGTTGGTCTGCTTCTAACCCTTTTCAAGAGGAATCAGTATTCCTGGAGGTATTTGGAGTCTGGCCAATCTACATCCTGGGTGACTCCACCTGCAGATGAGCTCATTGATTTGATCTCTCAGTGGATATGTAAGGAACCTGGCTCCGTTGTGCCAATTCCCAAGAGACTAGGTAGGATCCTGGAACCATGGAAAGGAAGGGAATTCTGGAACAAAGGAGTACAAGTGAATGCCATGGTCATAGCAGCAACTGCTAAGAAAGAACTCACAAAACAAGAGTTCCTCTCTTCTACCCCCTGACAAGAGAATCTAGGGCTCTGGACAGGTTTGGGAAGCATATGTATGCATCAATGACCTTTGCATTCAGATCTCTGAATTACTTGGCACACTTCAGCAGATTACAGAGGAATTTGATCAAAGAACTTTCAAAATCTGTCTCAGGGACCAGTACTTGTGAGGCAGAGTCTTCTATTACTTCTCAGTTGGCGACCCATCAGTCTATTTCCAACTCATCCATGAGGCTTATATCACATGCAGCTGAAGGAGCCTCAAGGGCAGCGGGTTCGGGCATTTCCATCAGAAGGTATTCCTGGATAGGCTTGTATGATTTTGCAGAGCCTTTCAAGTCATCCTTCATCAGTGCTCCTTTTGACGGAAGTTTGTTGTTCGCCCCCAAAGTGAAAGACGCACTGTCCAGGTGCAAGCCAGATGGTAAGACCCAGTCTGCAGTGGGGGTACGTTTTTCGACTCCTTGAAGAACCTTTTTTGAGGAATCAGCAAGGTGGTTGGAAAATGTGGTTCATAAAATCCCAGAGTCCATTCCATGATCCATGTGGAGAGAGTTCCCCCAGGGGCAGAGGGAAGAACTGAAATGGGAGATGCCGGCAACATGGCAGAGGAGGCCCCCAGTGCCAGGGGTCCAGAGATTCTTTCTCCAAGAGACTCTTATCAGCTCTCCTGAAAAGAGGCCTGATTGCCCACCTCTGGAGGCAGTTGAAATAACTTATCCCTGCAGCAGAGAGCCTAGCTAGAACTTACAAAAGATACTTGGGTGCAGACGTTTATTTCTGGAGGTTATATAATTGCCTTTTCCCTACCTCCTCCGTTGGGAAACAAAATTCCCAATGCTCCACCCAGTCAGAGGAAAACAGCAGCTTTGTAAATACAGAAGCTGTTAAAAAGAAATAGTCATCCAAGAAGTCCCACCCAGACCAGATAGGATTCGGAATTTACTCAAGATTCTTTTTAGTGCCAAAGAAAACAGGAGACTGGTGGCCAATTTTGGATCTCAGCATTCTGAACAAATCAGTTCAGCATGGCAAGTTCCAGATGGTCATGTTTCAGTCCATCTTGCCTTTTCTGCACAATGACGACTGGATGTGCTCAATAGATCTCCGGGACGCGTACTATCACATAAAAATGAATAGATGGTCCAGGAGATATTTATGCTTCCGACTGGAAGCCATTCACTCCCAGTTCAGAGTACTACCCTTTGGCTTCACCACAGCCCCTGAGTGTTCACCAAATGCATAGCAGTAGTAGCAGCCCACTCGAGACTGCGAAGGATTTTGAGTGTTTCCGTGTCTAGACGCTTGGGTCATAACCACTTCGACCAAACATCTGCTGATAGCAGCTCAAGACTATGTACTCCAGGTTTGTTTAAATCTAGAAATTGCAATCAGTCACAACAAATCTCAACTTCAGCTCTCTCAGAAGTTAGAATTCATAGGGGCCTTCTTCAACACAATGTCAATGACAGCTTCTCTCCCTTTGCAAAGGGTTCAAACTATTCATTTTCAAGTCAACAGAACTCTTCAAAACTCATTCATATCAGCCAGACTGATTTTGTAGACCCTGGAATCCATGTCTGCAGCAATAGTTATAGTGCCGCTAGCAAGATACCATATGAAAATTCTTCAATGGACATTAGCAGCCCAATGGTCCATTCTACATCAAACTGTGTCCACCAAGATCAGTACAGCTCAGGTCTGCAAGAGATACCTTTGGTGGTGGATTCTCTCGGATCAAATTTTACAAGGTCGTCCATTCATCCTCCCTTGGCCCAAGGCCATAGTGACCACAGACACTTCCCAGATCAGGTTGGGTGTGCATTTCTTGGGAAATACTGTTCAAGGCACGTGGTCCCCCCAAAGAGACCAACACATATCAATGTCCTGGAAATTAGGGCAGTTCTCCTAGCATTGCAGGCGTTCCAAGACTCTCTCCCTTCCTAAACTTTTGAGTTTACATGGACAATATGTCTTTAGTATGGTATGTCAAGAAACAAGGAGGCACCAGATCTTACCCCCTTATGTCTGGAAGCTTTGAGAGTGTAGCAGTGGGTGATCTCTTTGAATCGATTTCTGATAGTAATGCATATACTGGGGAAATCCAACATGATCCACAAAAAATGCTAGGCAAGAAAAGTACTATGTTTCCACTACCACCAAAAATGTAATTTAACACTTCAAAATATGAGCCTTTTCATTCTACTAAAAGTAAAACTTCTTCAGATACATCGATCAGCTGACTAATCACGTTTAAATAAAAGTAAAAAATGTTGTAATCAATCATTTAGCAGGAACCTCTCACCCTCCATTAAGAGTTTTAAAATCACAGTATAAAAAATATAAGATCTGATGTTATCCAGGTCATCATTCATTACCATAGGGTCTAGGATCCAAGCTGGCAACATACTACAGACAAATCCAGGGCTGTAGCTCCTCCATGTCCCATAATGCCCCACTGCTTTATAACCTCCAGATCCCGTTTGTCTTGTATCCTGTGCAGGCGGATTTCCATTGACTCTAGCTAGGATTAGTGTTTTCATACTATTTTCTTCTAACTTCAGGGTTGCTGTTACTGGAGTTTAATGGTATTTATAGTTTTTTATATAGTGAGTTTACCTCCCTTCCCCTAAATCTTTAGTGATAGTATGTGTTGGATTTTGGTGGCCTTTTTCTTATAGCCATTAGGGCTGGACTGTTAGTTTGTTGATGTGTCTAGTGTCTTAGTGTGTTTAGTTTAGTTGTTTTGATTATGGTGGCTATAAGAAATGCTCCTCGTGGAGTCGGAAGATGCCTAATTCCAATTCACATGAGGAGTGCTTGTGTTGTTTGGATGCTCTGCACCTGGAGGTTGAATGTGACATTTGTGCTGCATTTAACCCCAGAGCCGTGGCAGAGCACCGCAAAAATTCTTATTAAAGGGTCTGGCTCAGGGGAGACCCTTCATTTTCTCCTCGAAGACTTCCTCTTTAGATCCAAAGTGGAAGATGCCTTCTTCCCAGCCAACTTCATCTAAGAAGTCTCAGCTGTCATTTCCTAACTCTCCGGATCTGATCCCAGCCTGGTCCATCTTTAATCCAAGGTCTTCAGAGCCAAGAGCCGTGGAGTTATCTCTCAGATCCATGGCCTCTCCAGATCAGAGGTCCTTGGATCTGACTAAGATCAGCTCAGCCTAGGATCCAACCAGATCATTGGATCCATCCGTTGTGTCACCTATGCCTTCAGGTCCGACAGGATTGTCAGATCCAATTATAGTTTTGGAGGAGGTGGTTGTCCTATTTAACTCCAAACAGGCAATACAGTTGGCTCCAAGACATCAAAGCCATACCTTGGAACATAGCCGCAGGTCAAGGAGATCTCCCTGTAAGTCTAACCACTCCTCTTCCTCCTGTAGGTCTTCAAGGAGTATCTTGCCCTCAGATGTGGACAGGATGATGAGGAGGTTCCTCAAGACTCAAATAGAGTTGAGGCTCCTGGCTTTGCCTGCCCATCTGGCTAGGAGGGCCTCACCCCTCTCGGTTTCTCATTCTCCTCTTCCAACCCCGGTGGCTTTGGAATATAGGGACCTGGATGCCTGCGGTCAGATTCCAGTAAGGCCACGTATTCCCCCTTTCTCAACTCCGTTGGTGTCCCTGGCTTATTCTCTTCCCCTCACCCTCAGAGCGGGGTGAGCCCTCTATCAGAGTGGTCAACACCTGCTCTTTGGGGGAGGGGGGGTGTCTGGTACCATCTTCTCAGTCTGGTCCCTTCCCCTCGGCACTTCTGCCTTCAGTAGTTCCAGGCCAGTGTCATCCGGGGGTTGTAGTGCTGTTTACAGACTCTTTCCTCCTCTCCAGGGGACTTCTCCCTCAGAACTGGGGAACAGGCCCGCTTCCAACCCTTTGGCCTTCTGAGTGGTAGAGAGGACCTTTTCCAGGGCTGGAGTTTCCTCTGCCGCACCTCCCAGTCCCTCCTTACCGGTGTCATCCGGGGGTTGTAGTGCTGTTTCCAGACTCTTTCCTCCTCTCCAGGGGATTTCTCCCTCAGAACTGGGGAACAGGCCCGCTTCCAACCCTTTGGCCTTCTGGGTGGTAGAGAGGACCTTTTCCAGGACTGGAGTTTCCTCTGCCGCACCTCTCAGTCCCTCTTTGCCTCTCTCTACTTAGGCTGATGAGGCCTCCCATCTTGTCCAGAGTCAGCCCTCCCAATTGAGCCTTCAGGGGGTTTCCTCCCCTCTGGGAGTCCTTCCCTCTTCTGAGTCCTCCCTGGTGCCCCTGCGAAGGAGGTACATTGTAAGAGACAGTGCAAGAGGAGGCACTTGGACTCCCGCATGGAGTCCCTCACCGAGGACACGGACCTCGAGGAAGGAGATGGTCTCCCAGATCTCTGCCCGACAATGTCTCCTGTGCAGACATCCTTAAAATCTTGAAGCAAAAGGGTAGATGGTCTCCCCAACCCCCATCTTCAGAGGAGTCCGTGTTTTTGAAGGGCTTCAGGACGGGCCCATCTACTTCCTGGGTGTCCCCCCTGCTGATGAGTTAGTAGATTTGATTGCCAGCAGGACCTGGAAGGAGCCAGACATGGTGGAGCCAGTTCCAAAAAGGGCCGACAAATTTCTTAGCCCTCCTGTGGACCGTTCTTTCTGGAGCAAAGGTGTCCCAGTCGATGCCATAGTGTTTGCCACCACCACTAAAAAGAAGCTACCAGAGCAGAGCTCCATGATCCATCTCCCGAATAGGGAGTCCCAGGCGATAGACTGTTTTGGGAAGCATATGCACCCCTCAGCTATTTTTGGGCTGAGAGTGGTAAATTACTTGGCACACTTTACCCTCCTCCAAAAGAATTTGGTCCAAGAGCTTTCCACCTCCCTTACAGTGATTGTTGCCAGTGGGGGACCTCAAGAAGGTGTCTCCCAAGTTATCACCTCTGACTTCCCTTACAAATTCCTCAATGAGGTTAGTTTCCAATGATGTGGAAGCTACCTCTCAGGCAGCCAGTACTGGCATCACTTTGAACCGTCATGCCTGGTTATGTGGGTTTGCGGAACCCTTCAAGGCATCCTTTGCTAACACCCACTTCGATGGTTCTACTCTTTTTGGACCTTCTGTGAAGGACACTTTGACCCACAGTGTGCAGGAAGGGAAGACTTTGTCTGTGGTGGGGATCAAGCTTTCTGCCCCCCACAGGTCGTTCTCTAAGACCCAGTGGTGAACTAGGAAGATGTGGTTCCATAAGTCACAGTCTCCCTTCCCAAAAGTTCCTGAGTACTCCTCTTCCAGAGGCAGGGAAAGAGGTTTCAATGGTTGACACAGCCCTCGAGGCACGGATGGGGGGGTGCAATATCAGGACTGCAGGGAACCCTTTTCTGAGCAGCCGTATCAGTGTTCCTGAAGCATAGCCTGTGTGCTCTGCCCTAGAGGCAGTCAGGGGTCACATTTCCCTACACCCACTAGCCTGGACAAATACCACTTCCGATAAGTGGGTGGTAAATATCATTTCCAGGGGCTATTTCATTCCATTTTCGGGACCCCTTCCAGTAAGAAGTTACTTTCCTGACATTCCACCCAATTAGAGGGAGTTGGCCTTTAAAGAAGTTCAACAACTTCTTTGAAAAAAAGCCATCCAAGAGGTCCCAGCAAGACAAAGCGGATCCGGTAATTATTCTTGCTTCTTTTTAATGCCAAAAAAGACAGGGGTCCTACGTCCTATTTTGGATCTCAGCAAGCTCAATCTTTCAGTCAAAAAGTCAAAGTTCCAGATGGTCACTGCTCAGTCCATTCTGCCCTTCTTACACAAGGACGATTGGATGTGCTGTGTAGATCTCCAGGACACCTACTTTCACATTAAGGTAGATAGGTGTCCCAGGAGACATCTTCACTTCTGGCTAGGAGCCAGTCATTACCACTTCAGAACCCTACCCTTCAGTCTCATCACAGCCCCCTCCGGTGTCTACCAAATGTATGGCAGTGGTAGCGGCTCACCTGCAGCTGCAGGCATTTCAGGTCTTTCTGTACCTCGATGATTGGCTCTTCATGGCACCTTCGAGGCATCAACTGATACAAGATTCATTATGTTTTCCCCTCTTCTGTAGGTTGGGGATTACTGTCAACCTTGTGAAATACAGTCTGATCCCCACACAACAGTTGGAATTCATAGGAGTTCAGTTAGACTCCGTTTCAGAGATTGCAGTTTTACACATGCAGAATTCAGTTGATCCAGGAACAGGTCACTCAGATCTTAGACCTGTTGTGCCCCAACCCCCCCCCCCCCCCCCCAGTTCACCTGGTTCTTCTGGCCCTCAGATCCATGGCCTCAGCCATTCATCTCATTCCTCCAGCCAGGTACCACATACAAGTGTTACAGTGGACCTTATCAGTTCATGTTTCATCCCCTGTCAGTGACTGTAAAACTGATGCCTGTGTGCAGACCGTTACCTCCAGTGGTGACTTCAATCTCAGGATCTCACTCTAGGCAGGCCCTTTTCTGTCCCTCCGTCCATGGCCACAGTGACCACGAATGCCTCCCTGCTGGAGTGGGGGGGGGGGCATTTTCAGAGAGCAGTCCTTCAGTCATTGCAAGCCTTCCAAGACCGTCTCCCTCTTGGGACGGTTGCAGTTCATACATGCAACATGGCTGCAGTCTGGTATGCCAACAAACAGGAGGGAACACGTTCTTACCCATTGTGCAGTGTGACCACGAGAGTGTGGGAATGGGCGATGTCCTCTGGATGCTTCCTTCTTGCAACGCACATACCCAGGAATTCCACCGGGTTGGCTGACAGCCTCATCAGATCTTGAGCTCTCACAAGTGGTTCCTCAATCCTTCAGTAACGAAGCAGATTTTTGACTGTTGGGGTCAACCGTGCTGTAACCTTTTTGCCTCCCCAGCCAACACAAATGCAGCAGGTACTTCACCCTGATTCCCCCAATGGGGGAGTCACAAAGGGGTGCCTTAGTCCCCGATTGGCCTCCAGGTCTCCTGTACTCCTGTCCTCCTGTTCCCTTAATACCCAAGGTTCGGCAGAAAGCGCAACACCTGATGGCATCCCCATTGCCCCTTTCTGGCCTCGTCAACCATGGTTCCCCTCCATCATGTCTCATCTGAAGTATCCTCCATGAATACTGGATGCCTGTTAGGATCTGATTTCCCATCCATTGGGGCTTCCTCTCCCAAACCTTTGGACCCATCATCTAACCGCATGGTTTCTCCAGTTCCAATGATTATAAAACAGTCTAGGCTAGCATCTCCCATTAAACGCATCATTCTAGCCTCCCAGAAACCCTCCAGTAGAAAGGTTTATAGTAGTAAGTGGAAAAGGTTTTCTAACTGGGCCAAGAGCAGGAATCTGGATCCCTTTTCAGCTTCAGTTTCAGACATACTTTTGTTCTTGTCCTCTTTTTTCCAAGCGGGAGCAAGTTTCTCTACCATCAAGTTTCACTTGGCAGCGATTTCTAACTTTCACAAGAACTCTGAGTCTAACTTTTCATCTAGGGTTTGTAAAGCGTTTATGAAAGGGATCTTCCTGCTTCGGCCACTGATTAAGGCTTCTTCGCCTCCTTGAGTCCTTACGCTGGTTTTGCAGTCACTGACTATGGGTCCTTTTGAGCCTGCTAGTTCCTGCAATCTCAAGTTCCTGTCTTGGAAGACAGCCTTCTTGATGGCTCTTACTTCAGCTAGGAGGATCTCATAAAGGCAAGCTCTTAACATTACTCCTCCTTACATGATTTTTCACAATGGCAGTGTGTCTATTAGGACGAATGCTTCCTTCTTGCCCATGATTGCTTCCAAATGTACTCTGAACCAGTGTATTCAGCTTCCAGTGTTCTTCCCCAGAATATTCCAACAAAGGGGATTACATTCTATATACCTTGGCGATACACCAACAGTTACAGTTCTACCTGCATAGGACCAAAAATTTTCATAAGTCAGAGCAGCTTTTTGTGGCCTTTTCCCATAGCTGACACGAACTTCCAGTTTCTAAGGTCACTATTTCTAAGTGGATTTCTAGCTACATTTCCATTGTCTATGACCTTAGCCACCTTTGAGGTTCCAAGAAGAATCAAAGCTCATTCTACAAGGTCCGTAACAACTTCTGCAGCCTTTTTGGCCAGGCTTTCTATTGATGACATTTGTGCTGCTGCCACTTGGTCTAATCATCACATATTTATTTCTCACTACAGGATAGATTTGATTTCTAGGAGCAGAGCTTCCTTTGGCTCCACAGTGCTCTGTCATGTCCTTCCTTGAGGCCTCCCACGGTAAATGGTAGCTGGGGACTCTGACCCTGTGGTGATGAATGATGACTTGGATAACATCACATAGAGTTATGTACTTACCATAACTTGGCATCTGTGTTATCCTGTGTCATTATTCATCACATTTTCCCTCCCACCATCCCCCTACTTCTTAGATCGTGGAGGACATTGCAGTGTTTTCCCTCCAGTCTTGCAGGAGTCACCTTGAGGTACACTACAACAAACTTGAGGGAATTGTTAGTGTGTGCTCAACAATATACTAAGGTTGGAAGTAACTTTGCTACAAATATGCAGCATAAATAAAGTGTAAGATAAAGCTTGCTTAAATGTAGAAATAGAGTTTAGCAATATGTGATTAACATCCATGCTAAATGACTGTGACTTGGAAAATAAGAAATCTGCTGAATGGACATCTTTCCTTACAGACTTAAAAACAGGATGTATGCATTTCATTGTCAGTGACAGCAAAAATGTAAAATCTGTTTTTCTAAAGAATGGACAACAGGACATGTTTCTATCATATGACACTGTTACAATGTGTTTCCTTAAAAAAACATGCTTTTCTGCACTTATCAGCATTTGCACAAGAACAGATGTTCTTATACAAAGATCCAAATAAAATACTAAAGACAAAAACAGGATGTTCACGCTGTCAGAAAAGCTTGCCTCTTATAAATTCAGCAAAAACGTGACAGGACATTGTTAAACAGGGAAGCTTAAAAATAATATCATTAAGTCAGCATTTGTGTCAGCATCTGCAACAATCAGTATTGTTTCTACAGGATGAGCAATTCTCCAAATTAGAATACCAAGAGGAAATATATATGTGTGTGCATGACTAAAATTGTATATAAAGATCTGTATTAATCCAGTTATGTTAGGGGTATTGGTAGGCACACATTTCTCCTGAGGTAAATGTTATAACATCCATGCTGATTGAGAAGTAAAGTAGAACAATAACTAAAAGCTGTAACATTAGTACGTGTGGTTTGTTATAAAAAGCTAATGTTAAGTTGTCAATCTCGCCTTCATTCTTGCTGGATGGGTTCGGAGCCGATCCTCGGCTCCGACTCGGCACTTGCTTAGCTTGAGAACTCCTTTTACCAGCTCGAGGCAACCCTATATCCCATGATGCAAGGCGGGACTACCTCAGATCTCGTTTGCCGCTTTGCGAAGAGGTCTCTTTTTTGCCAGCTCAGGTAAGTTTGAATTTTCAAACAGTTTAGTCAGGGTTTTGTCTCTCCCTTGTTCCATATCATAGTGTGTAGTTTCTACAGCCCACCCTATTTCCCCATATATTTAAAAACTTTCTAGTTATTGTAAAGTTTAATTTTTTCAGTTAGGCCTAGGCTTCTTTTCTTAATCCCTATCTGTGTGTGTGTTTTGTTGGGATTAACAGTGTGACTGTTTGGGGTGTGTGTGTGTTGTTTTTTTACTTGGACTATGTCTAAGGAAGGAAAGGTCTCAGGCTTCAAGAAGTGTGACTCGTGCTGTCAGAAAATGTCTCTGACAGACGGTCACACTTCTTGTGTTTACTGCCTGGGGCCTTTACACCTGCAGGACTCCTGTGCCATATGTCACTCTTTTAGCCAGAGAGTCCTGCAGGAGAGGAGGAACAAATTGATCCTCCGTGGCTTACTAAAGCCAGAAGGTTCACCCACTAAAACTGGGTCGAGTAAACCTTCAAAGCCATCTAAGGTTCAGGCTACAGCAGTTAAGCCTTCCCCAGTGGCTCCGACTCCTTCGGAGTCGAGATCGGCTCCGGCCGGAGCCGATCTTTCTTCTTCTGAGGTCGTAGTGTCGGTTCCGACCGGCTCTGACACTCAACCTACTGTTGCCTTGTCGGCTCCAGCTGGAGCCGACATATTTTCCAGTATCAGAGCCGAGAAGCCTTCGGCTCCATCTGGAACCCAGAGGACGTCGGCTCCGATGGCTTTGTCCAAGAAGAGATCTCGGTCCCCTTCTTTGGAATCTATCCACTCGGCTCCGGGATCTCCTCTTTTGTCAGAACGGAGTCATCGGAGCCGATCTTCGAGATCTTCCAGGCTGTCTGACCACGATTTAGAGAGGGTGGTAAGCAGGCTGTTGAAGTCACAGGCACTAGCCCAAATGCTCCATAGCCCGTCTCAGCAGACTTCGGCTATTGCTCTCCCCCTTGAACTTCCTCCTCCGACTCCCGAGCCAGAGCTTCTCGGGACAGCGACTGTGTCGGCGCCGGAACCGATACATCCCCTTTCGGCTCCGTCGTCTTCGGCTCCGATCTCCTCCATGAGACCTTCCTTGGAGGGATCCGGTCGTCGAGTTTCCCTTGTCGGCTCCGAGGGGGCTAGTGGCATCGGACCCTTGTCCGACCCCGCTCTCCCTCCCGGGGCTTCGGCTTTGGTAAGCTCGGCACCATCGGCCTCGGAGCCTTCTCTCTCAGTGGAGCCGGGAATTCCTATTTCTTCGGAACGGGAATATTCCAGCCTCCCGGGGAGAGGAGCCTTTGAGGTGATGAGGAGTGTCCTGGCACCTGAGCCAGGTCAACGGTCCATCCGTTTAGCTCCTCCCTCTTCGGTGCCTGTGGATGTCTCTTGCCAGCCTCTTGCTCCCAGGCCCAGGGATCCATCGCCCCAGGTTTCCCCATTGGGAATAACTTCCTCTTCCGAGGTTTCTCCTGATCCTGCAGGGGAACCCCTCGAAGAGGACGTGTAAGAGGAAACACACAGACTCCCTGAGTCTACAACATCTGATACCGACTTAGATGAGTCGGAGGGTTCCCACGGTCCCCTCTGAGGATGTCTCCTTTTCAGACATCCTTGAGCTCCTCAAACAGAGGGGAATTGGCCTCCATTGACCCCTCCGAGGATGAGTCGGTATACCTGGAGGCTTTGGATCCCGACCTTCCACCTCCTGGGTGTCTCCGCCTTCGACCCACTTATGCAGGTAGTGGCTCGGAAGGCGTGGCAGCTCCAGATTCTGTGGAACCGGTCCCCAGGAGACCATCCAAATTTATTACGGCCCCTTCAGACAAGCAGTTTCTTTCTAAGGCGTCTCTGTGGATGCTATGGTGGTGGCGGCCACCAAGAAGGAACTGCGGATCCTTCAGTGCCTGTCCATCCTCCTAACAAAGATTCTAGGACCATGGACAGGTATGGCAAGCGGATGTTTTCTTCAGCGACCTTTGCTATGCTAAGCTGAACTACCTTTGTCACTTCACCAGACTTCAAAGAGATATTCTCAAGGAACTAGGTGAAGTGGTTCAGGATCCTTCAGCTGCTGGGGCTCAAGACAAGATTGCCTCACAGCTAGCAATCCTAAATTCTTTAACCAACTCCTCCATGCGGCTCATATCCTATGCAGCCGATGGAGCGAGCAGAGCCGCAGGCACAGGAGTGGCTCTTAGGCGCCAAGCCTGGATGCGGCGTTGTAATTTTGGACCCCTTTAAGGCGTCCTTCACCAATACCCCTTTGACGGTTCGGCTTTGTTCGACCTCAGGTGAAGGAAACCTTGACCAGGTGTGAGCAAGACGGCAAAACTCTTTCTGCCGTTGGAGTCCATTTTCCACCCCTTCTAGACCCTATCCCAAGGGTCAGAAGGGAGGAAAGATGTGGTTCCGTAAAGCCCAAGGAGCAGCCGGACACACGTGGTCAGTTTACCCCAGAGGCAGAGGGGTAACAATAATAGACGCCCTAGAGGCAGGGGGTCCTCAGAACCAGGGCAACAGGGAGTCTCTTCCTGAGAAGCCCTTTCAGCATCCCTGAGGTGTTGCCCGACTGTCCACCCTTGGAGGCAGTCGGGGGAAGGATTTCGCTGTACCCAGTAGCCTGGCGTTCCCTTTCACAAGATATGTGGGTACAGTCGATCATATCCGAGGGTTACAAAATCCCCTTCGAAAGGTATCCCGTACCTCACCAATCCCTTCCAGACATCTCACCCGGTCAAAGGGATTTGGCAGAACAGGAGGTTTCAAAGCTCCTAGAAAAAAGAGCCGTCCAGACTGTTCCAGCAGACCAAGTAGGATCCGGCGTCTACTCGAGATTCTTTTTGGTCCCCAAAAGGACGGGAGATTGGAGACCAATTTTAGACCTGAGCAATCTAAACAGATTTGTCAAGAAGGCAAGATTCCGGATGGTCACGCTTCAGTCCATTCTGCCCTTTCTGGGCAAGGACAACTGGATGTGCTCGATAGACCTTCAGGACGCGTACTATCACATAAAGATACACAGGCGCTCCAGGAGGTTTCTCCGCTTTCGGCTAGGGACCAGTCATTATCAATTCAGAGCCCTGCCCTTTGGCCTCACTTCAGCCCCCAGAGTGTTTACCAAATGCATGGCAGTGGTCACAGCTCATCTGAGACGTCAAGGATTCCAGGTGTTTCCTTATTTGGACGACTGGCTCCTCTCCGCCACCACCAAGCATCAGCTTCTTCAGAGCAGAGACTGCACTCTGCAGCTGTGCAAAAGTTTGGGAATTTCAGTGAATTTCGAAAAATCTTCTCTGTTGCCTTGCCAATCTATCACCTTTATAGGCGCAGAATTAAACACCGTCAGTTTGTTAGCCAAACTAACAGATCAGAGAATTCTGGACGTCCAAAAATACGTTCGGATTTTATTGCAGTGCAGCAAAGTCAAAGCCAGATTGATACTGAAAGTTCTAGGTCTTATGGCTGCGGCCATTGTTCTTCTACCACTGGCTCGCTTCCATATGCGTCTTCTGCAGTGGATGTTATTCACTCAGTGGTCGTTCCACAGCCTTCCTATGAGACACGAAATCTTAGTTACACAATCGTGCAGGACTCATCTAAACTGGTGGATATCTTCCCCTCTTCTGCATCAGGGCCGACCATTTGTTCCCCCTCCCCCTCCTCCGGTTGCCACAGTCACTACGGATGCCTCTCTGATCGGGTGGGGGGGGGCATTATCAGGGCAGGATGGTCCACGGGACGTGGCAACCCATAGAATACCATCTGCACATAAATGTCCTGTTGATGAGAGCGGTGCTTTTAACGTTGCAAGCCCTCAACGACTTTCTTCCCGCGGGGACTATTGCAGTGCAATCGGACAACATGTCTGTGGTCTGGTACATCAACAAGCAGGGCGGGACCAGGTCCTATCCGTTGTGTCGAGAAGCTCTCAGACTTTGGCAATGGGCAATCTCCTCTCATCGGTTTCTGATAGCAACGCACATCCCCAGCAGGTCCAACCTTTTGGCGGACAGGCTGAGCAGAGCCATTCTCATGCCTCACGAGTGGTCTCTCAATCAATCTACAGTGGACCAGATATTTCTGAAGTGGGGCACCCCTTGTTGCGATCTTTTTGCTACACCCCAAAACAACAAATGCCCCGACTTCTTCACCCTTTTTCCCCTACCAGGCCAACCCCTGAGAGACTCTCTAACCCAGGATTGGCCCCGGGGACTTCTGTACGCTTTTCCTCCCTTCCCCTTGATTCCACAAGTCATTCAGAAAGCTACCGTTTTGAGGGCCAAGTTGATTCTCATTGCCCCTTACTGGCCTCGACAAATTTGGTTTCCAACTCTGCATCGTCACCTCCTGGTGCAGCCTTGGCATCTGGACCCAGTTCCGGATCTTTTGATCCACCAATCGGGTCAACTGCACCGGGCCATTCGTTCTCTAAACCTCACTGCTTGGTTGCTCCACTTCCTTCCCTAGCCAGGCTTCCTATGATCTCTGATCCTGTCAGAGATATCTTAATAGCTTCTTTGAAGTCGTCCACCAGAACGATTTATGCTAGCAAGTGGCTACGTTTTTCCCTTTGGGCAAACTCCAGGCACATTGATCCCTTTACTGCACCTGTGCATTCTGTTTTAGATTTTCTAGCTGAAGTTTTTCAGTCAGGATCTTTTTCATCAACAGTTAAAGTTCAACTGGCGGCTATTTCCAAATATCATGTTGGCTTGCAAGATCAAAACATTATGTCACACAGACTATGCAAAGCCTTTCTGAGAGGAGTTTTTCTCCTGAAGTCGCCAATAAAACATCCTCCTCCACAATGGGATCTGAATTTAATGTTAGCATCCTTGATTTTACCACCCTTCGAACCGTCTGCTTCATGCTCCTTGAAGTTATTGACCTGGAAAACTATATTCTTACTGGCTGTCACTTCAGCAAGAAGGGTATCCGAGATTCAAGCTCTCTGCATCCGTCCCCCTTACTTGGTTTTTCACAAGGACAGGGTATCCTTGAGAACAAATCCATCCTTTCTCCCCAAAGTTGTTTCTCAAACTAATATTAATCAATCCATCAATCTACCAGTTTTTTTCCCAAACTATTCTGACAGAGCTGAACAAAAGCTTCATTTTTTGGATGTCCATCGTCAGCTCAGGTATTATTTGCATAGAACTAAACAATTCAGGAAATCAGGCCAATTATTTGTCTCCTATGCAGAAAACAGGAAAGGTCTCCCAGTATCAAAAGTGACCTTATCCAGATGGCTATCTTCCACCATTTCTTATGTGTATTCGCTCAGAGGCAAGCAACTACCCTCTAAACTGAAGGCACACTCAACCAGGAGTCTATCCACTTCTACAGCTTTTCAGGATAGGCTACCCATTGATACCATTTGTGCAGCAGCTATTTGGCCTCCAGGGACAGAGCCAGTTTTGGTTCCACAGTTCTCAAGAGTCTGTTCCATTGAGCCACCCGGGATACAGGTGCTAGGGACGCGGTCCCATCCAGCAAGAATGAAGGCGAGATTGACAACTTAACATTTAGAAGTTATGTACCTACCATAACGTTCCATGTTAGTTGTCTTCTCTCGCCTTCTTTCTTGCGTCCCTCCCTCCTTCCCCCTGGCCTGGACAGATCTTGAAGGGTTTCTCTTCTCACGTTGTTCTCTCCTGAGTCTTCAATAGAAGATTCTATTGTTTTAGAACTTGTTTTTTTCCTAGTTCCACTAGGTTAGTTTTTTAGCAGGGTATTTTAACTACCAAACGAGATCTGAGGTAATCCCGCCTTGCATCATGGGATATAGGGTTGCCTCGAGCTGGTAAAAGGAGTTCTCAAGCTAAGCAAGTGCCGAGTCGGAGCCGAGGATCGGCTCCGAACCCATCCAGCAAGAAAGAAGGCGAGAGAAGACAACTAACATGGAACGTTATGGTAGGTACATAACTTCTAATTTGTTAATTTCAACTTAGTATATTGTTGAGCACACTCTAACAATGCAAAGTTACTTTCAGCCTTAAAACCTTGTTGAGCATAATCTTATAGGTTAGAGGGCAGTGGGCCATCATGGGAGAGGGAGGAACTAGAGCTTTGGCTCCATCTGTAGTATGCTGCCGGCTTGGATCCAATAGCTTTTTTTTTTTTTCTCTCCAGGTCTCTGCTTGTAATTTCCTATAGCTGATTGTTACTACTATGTTACTAACATTTAATAAATTGTTTTCTAGTCCAGAGTAGCTTTTCTCCCCGGGTCTCTGCTGAAAATGAGCCAAAAGCACAGCCAGAATAACCCGGTTAACAAATGTAAAATAAATAAATAAAAATAAAATAAAACTGATCCTAGACTCTATGATGATGAAAGATTACAGAGGATAACACAAATGGCAAGTTATGATAAGTACATAACTCTTTGTGTATGTGTGTGTGTGTGTGTGTGTGTGTGTGTGTGTGTGTGTGTGTGTGTGTGTGTGTGTGTGTGTGTGTATTATATACATATATATATATATATATATATATATATGTGTGTGTGTGTGTATGTGTGTGTGTATTATATACATGTGTGTGTGTATTATATACATATATATATATATATATATGTGTGTGTGTGTGTATTATGTACATATATATATATATATATATATATATATATATATATATATGTGTGTGTGTGTGTGTATGTGTGTGTGTATTATATATATATATATATATATATATATATGTGTGTGTGTGTGTGTGTGTGTATATATATATATATATATATATATATATATATATATATTTATATTTATATGGGTTCCATTCAGAAGCTCGAAATACTGAAATCTCGAATTTCAGTATTTTGAGCCCAAGAAGCTGAATCCACATAATAGTAAAAGTTTAGAAGCGCGAAATTCAAAACTTCGAATACCAGAGGTTTTGCATTTCGCGCTTATAAAATTCCGCTATGGTTATGTATTCAGGTAAGTGTGTGTGTGAGATAAGGGGTTTGGGTAGGGGCTGTGGTGTGTGTCAGTGTATTTTGTTGTTGTGATGTATGTGTGTGAAGAGAAAGTAGCTTGTGTGGTGGTGTTTTGTGTGTGTTTGTATGTAGTGCGACCTCTGAGTAAGAATATTTAAGTAGGGGTTGTGGGGAGTGCAGCCCCCCTGCTTTCATGTAGTAGAGTGATTTTGTGTGTGTGTGTGTGTAGTAAAATCGTGAAATATATACATATACATACATAAACACCTATAAAAGACATATAAACACACACAAAGCCTATAAAGAGCTACTAAAAACATATATATATATATATATTATATATCTTGCATCATTAACTAGCTCTGTAAATATAACATAAATTAATTAATGTTTATGAGGTGAATTTTCAACAGGATAGCCTTTTTACCTACTAAAAGCTTTTAACTTTAATAAAGGGGCTATAGATATACTGTCATTAAGACCTGGCCAACTGTTTGCATTCAATAGCAAATGCCAATGTAATTCCTGTTTTTCTAGGATATTCGGCCATGGTCCACCACGTGGATTTTTTCAACACTTTCCAATATAATAAACTTGAAAACATGCCCCTCATGCTCCTTAACATGCTTGTACAGTGTTCTGTTTTTTTCTTTTTTAATATCATATGTATTCTCATATATATATATGGTCACGACCCAATGCTCCATTTTCCCCACATAAAAACTATTAGTAAAATGGAAAAAAGGCTTCCACCACAACGAAAAGTTCACTGAGAAATTTTGTTAAAATGTAGGCTTTAATAAAACGAAGAAATAAAAAGCACAAATTGTGCTGTTCAAGTTGCAGGTCAAACAGGATAAGCGCTTTCAGTTAAAAAACCTTCTTCAGATCCTAGTGTGTAAACCTGACTTACTGCTGTTAAATAAAGATCCTTAATTGCTCAACCAATCACATAACAGCAATCAGATGCACGCCTTCCTTAAGCCTCCATTTCATTTCTTAATTAGGCTTCTCTCTCTCAAAATAGGTTTAATAGGATCTACTCTGTTGAGCCCTGGAAATAAATTAGCTCTGAGGTTCATGATCCATTTGCTTTCTTCCTTTTCAGTTTTGTTGACAATGTCTCCTCCACGGAGGTTAGTAGTCACATTCGAGATAACCATAAAGCTAAATGAATGCCCTGGATTTTCAGACACCTGTCCATATAGGGCATTGGTTGCAACTTTATTCTTGATGTCTAACAGGTGGTGAAGTATCCGTTCCTTAAACTTTCTATTGGTCTTTCCTACATAATAGACTTGGCACAAATTACAAGTGCCAATGTATATAACATTATTGGTGTTGCGTTTGACAAAACCAGAGAACTTATAGCAGTTGTTAGTTACCGGGTGAACAAAACTGTTGAAACATTTAATGTGGCTGCAAGCTTTGCAAAAGCTACATTTCCAAGTTCCCAACCTATTTCTTCCTTCTGCACTCTGCTTATTAGGTATTCCATCGTAGTTGCAGAGTAAATCTTTTAAGTTCTTGTTTTTATAACCAAACTTAGGTATTTCCCCTACAATTCTCTTAATTTTACTGTCAGCAGTTAAGACTGGTCAAAGGAGTCAGTGCTGTAGGTCATCATGCATCTGAGACTGTTGCTGTTCCCACCTTTCTTCACATCACTCTGCTTCCGTTTCGAGTAGTACTGTTGCTGTATCGAATGGACAGTGCTTTGCCTTTACTCATGACTAATTGTTTTTCATTATAGCCTCTTGAAGCAAAATTCTGTAAGAGTCTGTCTTGTTCCTGCAGAAAACCATCTTCGTCAGTACAGAGCTTGGATATTCTGGTCACTTGATTTTCAACAATATTCTGAAAAACATGTCTCAGGTGCATGCTGTTGTAGTATAGCATATGGTTCCTCCAGTTTGGTTTCCTGAATATAGTGGTGCCAATTCCATTGCTATTATTCATTGAAATTCTCACATCTAAAAACTCGATCTCACTTGCTGACGTTTTCACTTCAAGTCTTAAAAAGCTAGTTGTACTTGTTAAATAGTTGAAATCATTTAGGCATTGCATACTGCCCTTCCATAGGAATATAACAGCATCCACAAACCTATTGTAAAAGATGATGCATTCCTTCCATTCATTTTTCGTATCCATTTCCCATTGCCTTTCCCATTCAGCTAGGGCTATATTGGCATAGCTGTTTGGACAGGGGGTGCCCATGCCTACCTCCCATTTCTGCCAGTAGTAGCTCACACCATAGAGGAACACATTGCTCTCCAGGACCAATTCCAGTAAGCTGCAGACTAGATTCACATCCATGCATGTTCTTCGTGTTTCACTGTTGCATTCTTTACATTTGGGTAATCTGCTGGCAGATTGCCCTCAGTCAGGCTGAATAACAAAGTCTTGGGTCCTGCGTCGGTTGCTGTCTCCTCTTCCATGACATCAGGTTGTCAGGGGTATAAAACATGCAGCCAACGCCATTTTATTCAGTCTTTCTTGCCGCACGGTGCCCGAAGCAGAAGCAGTTCGCAAGTGCTGGTCGGCCGACTCCTGAAATTTTCGTATTCGAGTTTTAGAACCGAATTCTTCAAACTAAAGCTAAGTACCCTGTTGGGGAAACTTTCTTGCTCCTTACCGATGTCAGTAAAAGTTAATAATTGCATTACTTGTGGGAAGCAAATACCTCATAAGGATTTTCATTTGTACTGTATTCCTTGCCTAGGCCCTGATCACAACATGTCTTGCTGTCGGTTTTGTGCTAGATTTAACGAACGATTAAGCATCGGTATATTTTTGCTTCTAAATATTTTGGTTCAAGATTTAATTATCCTGAAATGTCGTCAGTTAGCAATCCGACTACCGGAGTTCATAAAAAACGCAAAGAAAAAGACAGAGACAGACTGTCGAGGTCCAAAGCTTCTCCTAAGCCAGTCGCCGGTACTCAGTGAGGTGCTTTCGCAACCCCTGATACCCACTACTTTTGAGTCGCAGGCCTTTACCGAGACCCATTCGAAGTCTGGTATGCCGCGAGATTCTCAGAGTATTGAACCCACGGATGTCTCTCCCTTGGATGGGTCCGGAGCCACTGAGCAGGCACCGGCTTCTGAGGGTGTTTTCAGGCCTCAACATTTTTATATTAAATCTACACCAGCAACAGAAACAAGGTCAAAAACAACTTCTATGTCTAAAAAACCGACGCATGAGCCATATGCTCAGGCCCCTATGCCTAAAAAACAGATGATGAAAATGGCTGACACTTTAATTACCTTGATCAGGGGTTCCCAACCCCACCCTGCTAAGAGGCCGAGGCAAGGCACTGATTATGAATCTTCAGATCAGGTTTCCATTTCTTCTGATCAGGAATTTTCTATTCCACCCTATGAGGATTCTGATGTAGAGGAATCCATCCCATCTGCATCTCCTCCTGAGGATTACTCTTTTGGAGAGACTTTACATACTTTAAGGGAACATTTTCACTGGGAGAGTCAGGACTTCTCTGAATCAAAAAAGAGGCTTATGGATTTCCTTCTTCCTCAGCATAGGCCTTTGACAATACCTCCTGTATTAGACATTGTTGATTATGTGTTCTCGGAATCAAGCATGGCTCCTGATTCCCTGCCTCTGTCCTAGTAAGCCAGACAGATATTACAGGGTTCCTGACTCCCACAAATTTCTTTTCAAAAATCCTGCTGCTGATCCTGAGACTATTTCTCAGGGTCCCAAGGGTGTAAAGGCCTCTACAGCCAAAAATCCTACCCCTTCTGATAGAGATTCCAGGGCGCTGGATAGATGGGGTAAGAAGGTTTATACATCTGCAACCTTGGCAATCATGGCTTTAAACTGCCAGTTTCACATACTTAAATATCAACAGCATGTTATGGGCTTACTGAAACAGAAAATGATGTTGATTTCTGATTGTGTGGAAAATAAAGAGTTATAGGAATTTTTGCATGCAGCAGAACAGGTTAGAAAGCATACTTTGCAATGTGGTTTTGATTCCTTGGAGGCCTCTTGTAGGGCCACCGTTACTGGATCTGTGATTAGAAGGCATGCCTGGCTCAAGGAACAAAATCTGCCTGATCATGTTAAAGCTAAATTGTTGGATGCCCCTTTGCAGCATGATTGTCTGTTTGGTAATAAGGCAGAAGAGGTTTTAAAGAAAATGGAAGACAAAGCTAAATCTATGCAAACTGTAAAAGATTTCTTGCAAGTGCAGCCACCCAGGTTCAGTAGGCACTGGCCTACTAAAAATTGGTCCTTTCCTGTGTCCAACAGAGCCACTGAGGGCAAATCCAGGCACTCAAAAGGCTCCAGATACCAATCACAGGGTTCTTACAGGTCAAAGCAATGGGGGTGCCTCGACCTCCAAATCTGGAGGAAACAAAGCACAACCCTAAAGTAAGCAGTCTCAATGACTTTCCTCTACCATCACCAAGAACTTATCTTTTGGCAGCCCCCTTGGGGGTAAAACTAGCAGTTCATGCTCAAAATTGGCAGTTAATTACCCAGGACAAGTAAGTATTAAACATAGTATCCCAGGGGTACAGATTTCATTTCCATACTTTTCCAATTCCAAAAGGATGGCCTGATCTACCACAGTGGCAGAGGCCCAGAAACAAGTCATGCCCCTCATGTATATGGGGGCTATTCACCCAGTACCAGAAAAGGAAAAAGGGCAAGGTTTTTATTCAAGACTTTTCCTGGTACTCAGAAAAGACAATTCATGGTGTCCAATACTGTACTTATCGATTCTGAACACGTTCCTGGACATTCCAAAATTCAAAATGCTGACTTTACAACAACTACTGCCTATGCTAGGCAGGAATGCTTGGTTAGTAACTCTAGAATTAAAAGAGGCATACCCACATATCCCAATAAGGGAATCATGCAGAAGGTACCTCTTCTTCAAAGCAGGTTTTTGGCATTACCAATTCTCTGCACTCTTCTTCAACATCTGGCATTTTAAAAAGGCTTCTAGCATGCCTAGGGTACACTATAAACGAAAAGAAATCACAACTGGTACCCTCTCAAATAATTACATTCCTGGGTGCAAGCTTGACTACAACTGCCCAGATGGCTTACCTCACGCCAGACAAACAAAGGCAACTGACAACATACTTCAAACAAATGGCAACAAAAACCCAGTTATCTACAAGGCAAATTCTGCAGGCTTTGGGGTTCATGGCCTCCTGCATTCTTCTAATTCCATATGCAAGACTGCATATGAGGAAACTACAGTGGTATGTGAAAAGCCTATGGAGTCAACATTCTCAAGACCTAGAAATAATGATTCCTATCATACCTTGCCTACGCCTAGAGTTCCTTTGGTGGGCAGAGGCCTGCCACCAAAACAAGGGACTACCTTTCACACCACCCCCTGCCACCCAAACCCTAACAACAGATGCATCAGACTATGCATGGGGGGCTCACCTGGCAGGGAAGTGCATTCAAGGCAAATGGAACCCAAGTCAAATGCACCTCCATATCAATCAAAAAGAAATGTTTGCTGTACAGAATGCTCTGACAGCCTTCAAGGACCACATTCTACCAGGACATCTAATGGTAAAGATGGACAACACCACTGTTATATGGTACACAAACAAGCAGGGGGTACACATTCTTACCCCCTCTACAGACTAGCCATGGCATTGTGGAATACAGCCTTAAGCTACCATGTGCACCTGTAAGCTCAATTCCTGCCAGGAAAATTAAATACACTGGCAAACGGACTAAACAGAAACCTCATGGACCCACACAAGTGGAAACTGGAACCAAGGATTTTCAACATGTTGACAAGCAAATGGGGGAGCCCAGATATAGACCTGTTTGCTTCTCCCCAGAACTACCAATTGGACAAATTCTGCACAAGGGCTCCCCACAAACAAGCCTGGAAAGTGGATGCTCTGTCCTTCAGCTGGAAAAACCTATCAGGCTATGCCTTCCCCCTTCTGCCTCTGCTCTCTAAAGTACTACTAAAAATCAAACAGGACAAACCAAGGATGATTTTGATTGCTCCAGACTGGCCGCGCCAACACTGGTACCCCCTCCTGCACAATGTTATCTCCATGGAACCTGCCTCAGCCTCCCTTCCCTGCTGTCTCAGCAGGAGAACCAGATTCTGCACCCTCAGCTTCCAACACTGAACCTTGCAGCCTGGCTAATTACTTAATATCTCCTTTACCATCCCTCAGCAAACCTGTGATGGATATCATTTTAGAGGCAAGGAGGCCTAGTACTACAAAATCTTATGCTGAAAAATGGAAAAGATTCTGTGCCTGGAAACAATCTCAAGGGATGAGCACAGCAACGCCCAATTTACCTCAGATTTTAAAATACTTAACTGAGATGCTTCACAAGGGACTGTCTTTTTCCTCCATTAAAATCCATGCCTCAGCCATTTCAGCTCATTATAACACAGAACCTCCCCTCTTCTTTCATCCACTGCTCAAGTAGTTCCTCAGAGGGGCCAAAAATTTGAGACCACCCAGGAGAATTCCAATCCCAGCCTGGGACCTTAACTTTGTCTTGGAAAAACTCACTCTACCTCCTTTCGATCCAGCTGCTACTACAGACTTAAAATTTCTTTTTTTGGAAAACAGCTTTCCTTTTAGCAATCACTTCAGCTAGAAGGGTATCTGAATTACAGGCCCTTATAGCAGTGGAGCCTTTCATCATCTTTCATGCGGACATGGTGTCCCTCAGAACCAGTCCATTTTTCATGCCCAAGGTGGGATCCAGTGTGGCTCTTAATCAGTCCATTCATTTGCCAACCTTCTTTCCCAATCCACAGAATAAAGCGGAATGGATACTGCATTCCTTAGATTTGCACAGGCAACTTAAATCCTACTTGGACAGGAATAAACCTGAAAGGAAATCTGAACAACTGCTGGTGGCATTTGCTGCAGGGGCAGAGGGGAAGGCTATTTCAAAGCAAACCATTTCTAAATGAATAAGCCATTGCATTCATTTCTGCTGTAAGCACCATGGAAAACCTATCCCCCAGGGGATCAGACCTCACTCCACAAGGGCTGGATCTACCTTTACAGCCTTTCTCAGAGGTGTCCCTACCACGGACATCCTAGAAGCTGCTACTTGGAGTTCTGTACATACTTTCAACAAGCATTATCATTTGCCAATTTTTTCTAAATCCAGAGCTGACTTTGCCACTGCAGTCTTGCAGGGCCTTATAGCTGGCCCTAATGCTATCTAAATTCTTCCTCCCAACCATAGCTTTGGGAATCTGCCCAAATATAATGACTGCAACAGTGAAGCTAACTAACTGGAACCCCCTAAAAACTTTTCCTCTAGACAAAGCTGTTGAGTATTTCAACTCCACATTCTTAACTATCTTTAACTCCCAAGCCCCAATCAGACGAAAAAGAATGAAAACTAAAACCACCCCTTGGCTCACCAGTGACACTAAAAAGATTATGCTTCAAGGGGATAAAACCTGGAAAGCCTACCTTAAACACAAACAACCTGAAATGTTCCTCAAGTTTAAACAACTAAGAAATCTTGCCAAAAAACTAGTCATTACAGATAAAAATCCTACTACATCAGACTACAGGAAAACCACACAAGAAATCCCAAACAGTTCTGGAACTCCATTAACTCCCTCCTTACACCAGGTACAAAAAACAATCCCTGTCCTGACACCAGCAAATCTGACACAGAAATTGCCTCACTATTCAATTCCTTCTTCACCTCCTCTATTGCCGAACTAACCAAGACTTTCACTAACAGCAACCCTCCCCCCCAAATCTATCTTCCTCTCCCTTTTCAGCCCCAGAGATTTTCAACCTCAAACCAGTACCCACCAACCTAATAAAGAAACTGCTCTATAAGCTAAAGCCTTGCTCCAATGCCCCCGATGACATCCCTTCCTCCTTCCTAAAGATAGCTTCTGACTCCATAGCATTTCCCATCAGCATCCCAATAAATAGGTCTCTACTCGAATCCTATGTACCAAACTCTGGCGTTCTGCTTTCATTCTTCCACTTCACAAAGGAGGCAAAAATTGTAACATCTCCAATTTCTGTTCCATTGCCATCCTCTCCCCTATATCCAAAATCCTAGAAACATGTATCCACCTACAGCTCATGCCTTTCCTTACTGAACACCAACTACTCTCTCCAACCCAGCACGGCTTCCGCCCTGGACACAGCACTAACACTGCCCTTCTCTCCTTCCTTCATTCTGTGAACTCTGCACGTGACTCCGGTAATTTAGTGTCATCTGTTCTACTAGACCTATCCAAAGCCTTTGACACCATCTCCCACTCCCTCCTTCTAAACCACCTCTCTGACCTCAACCTCCAGCTACCTTTCAAACAGGTCCTAAGCTGTGAAGTGGGGCCAAGCTACGTCTACCTTCCTTCCTACCCCTACCGGAGTACCCAAAGGTCCCATTCTTGGCCCATTACTATTCAATATTTTTATTAACAACTTTCATAAAGCCATCCCCAACACCACAATTGTGCAATATGCTGATGATTCCACTCTGATCTGCCAAGCCCCTTATCTAACAGAGCTCCAAGCTCTAACCCAAACAGCATTTTCAACCACTGAAAACTGGATGTTCCAAAACCACCTCTCCCTAAATGCCAAGAAAACCAAGATCCTGCTCTTCTCCCCCTCCAAATCCTCATCTCTTTCCAAATAACCAGCCTTAACAACTCCACAATTGAAGTAGTAACCTCCACTAAACTGCTTGGTGTTGCAATAGATGACCAGCTCAAATTCAATACTCATATTCAACTAAACATCAAAAAACACATAAAACTTGGCCTACTGTATAGAAACATCCACTTTCTGTCCCCTTCCACTAGACTAACCCTTGCCTCTACTTTCCTCCATCCATCTCTACTATGTGGCGCTCCTCTGCTCACTAACCTATCTTCTACCCTTACCTCCAAATTGGAACAATGCTACAATAAAATCTCTAAATTTGTCACTAAATCCAAATCCTCCTCTCATCACTGTACCTCCCTTCACTCTCTAAACTGGCTTGAACTCCCAAATCATCTTAACTTTCTCCAACTCACCACAGCTCATAAACTACTGTTTCATCCCACTAACTGTCCTGCACTTTCGAATATTCTTCAACCCTATACTCCCCTCAGATCCCTTAGATCTTCTCACCAAAACCAGATCACAGTACAAAAAACAAAGCGCCCAGCAGGCCAACTTCTCTTACCTTCACCCTTGCTAAAAAATGGAATGCCCTACCCACCTCCCTAAGAACCTGCAACAACCTAACCAACTTCAAAACCCAACTTTATTCTCACCTTTATCTAAATAGGATATGCAACTGTACCCTTCAACCAACACCTGTCCAATTATCCTCCCCTTTCTCTCCAGGCTAACCTCTATACCTTCCTAATCCTCCTCTAAGCCCACTTACAATTCTAAATGTAGTAGCTACTAAAGCATTTTTTTTCTCTTTTTGTTAAACTACCCAGGCAAACCTCCTTACCTTCCTCTCCTCAACTAAAATACTAATTGCATTAAGCTTCTAAACATTTAAAGTTTTTAATGTTTGAATTTTTCTTCTTTACCTTTTCTTTGCTTTCTATACATATGGCAATCTTTTTCCCACTGAACTTAACTGAAATTGGTAATACTTTTTGCTTTGAGCCAGCTGATATTGGTATTGTAGTCCATTTTTGTACAAAACTGTTAATTGTAATGTTGTCTGTGTCTGAACTCTTTTTTTGTAATTAAAATTGTTGTTAATGTGGAGCTTTTCTCCCCGGGCCTCCACTGAAAATGGGCCCCCAAGCCCAGTGGACCTCCCCGGTAATCAAACTGAAATAAATAAACATTCCTTCAATTTAATGTCCACGTACTTAGTTAAGGGATGTATTTTGGCCTTACCTGCATTCACAATCAGTCTCAGAGGGGGATCTGTGGTGCACGTATGTATCTTTGGAATATCAAAGATACATGGTAGAGTTGGATATTCATTAGTTAAAAACAAAGAAGCACTTAGTAGAACCCTGGTCAAACATGTCCTTCAATAAATAATCTGTGCATGAATATGAAATGTTAACTTCATTTAAGGATGAGTCTGCATAAGAGTCTTCGTCGAGTAATAGGAAGTTCATCTTTTTGCAATAGTCCACCTTATTCATTATTACAACCCCCTCCCCCGCCTTTATCAGGTTTCATTACTCTAATAAATTTTTATCTTTACTTAAATTTAACAGTCATCAATCAAAGGGACAATATATCAGATTACTGCAACATACGAAATGGAAATTCAACAAAATACACACCAAAGAAGCTTTCCTCCACTGGAAAAGTTTAATAAACGATCTGGTACCTCGGCAGTTCGCCTTCAAGGATCACAGTTCAATTAGTTTCAGCATCATCTTAATATACCATTTTTTAAAAAAACAATTATTCAATTAACCAAATGATGCAAGATCATTAAGAAACAATTCAAATTAAAGTGATCTCAAACAAATATAAATAGACACACTCTCAATATTCTTCAGATAGACATTATTTAAATAAACAAATCCAACAATATTTGTAAATATGAATACAAGAGCATTTAATTTTGTGGAACAAACCAAATATTTGGCTGTTAATAATCATTCTGAGAAAACTAATGTTGAGAAATTGTTCTTTATAACCAAATTCACCCCTTTTTCTAAAAGAATGACTTCTACCATTAGGAAATTCTGGTATTTAATTTGTCAGGATGAAGCAATTGGTGAGTTATTTCCCAATAATGTCAATTTTTCATTCAAAAGGGGAAAAAATTTAAAAGAAATTTTGAATTGTAATTTAACACAAAAGGGTAGAGTTACTCCCAGTAAAGTAGGTACTTTTGCTTGTGGATCATGTAGTGTATGTAGTAGGGTCTTGAATGTAGACAGCATTAATGAAATTAAACATACATCTAAGGAATATTTTAATTGCAGGTCCACATGTGTAGTATATATTTTGGGGTGCTCTTGTTCCAATATTTGGTACATTGGACAAACTAAAAGAATGGCCAGAATTAGGATTCTGGAACACCTCAAGGATATAAGAAATGCTAATGCTTCTAGTCCTGTGGCAAAGCATTTTATTGATAATCATGGTGGGTGTGGTGACAGTTTGAAATTTAGCATATTAGGAAAGCCTTTCATTTGTAGAGGAGATGATCTAATAGGTAAACTCTTAGAACTGGAGACTAGAATGATAATTAAATTCAACACTTTGAAGCCATATGGGTTGAATCAGGAATTGGGTTTATGATATATCCCAGTATTCATATTTATTAATTTATATTCATGTAAACATATTATATATATATTATTTACATTTGGCAAGTCATGAATTTATAATATGTAATGTATTTATGTAGGTATTATATAATGTATTTATTTAGGTATCACAATAGGATATATTTCATATATATTAATTGGTTCACCTAGAATATTGTTGGATTTGTTTATTTAAATAATGTCTATCTGAAGAATATTGAGAGTGTGTCTATTTATATTTGTTTGAGATCACTTTAATTTGAATTGTTTCTTAATGATCTTGCATCATTTGGTTAATTGAATAATTGTTTTTTTAAAAAATGGTATATTAAGATGATGCTGAAACTAATTGAACTGTGATCCTTGAAGGCGAACTGCCGAGGTACCAGATCGTTTATTAAACTTTTCCAGTGGAGGAAAGCTTCTTTGGTGAATATATCAGATTAGCCTGAATGATATCAGAAGATCATACTTTTTGACTGTGTGCAGTAGGTTGGCTGATATGTTATACGCCAGAGAATGCCCAGTCCAATTAGTACAGAGAGTATCTGATGAAGTTAAGAAGAAAAGAATTGATGGTATATATATAGACCACTTCTTTTGTATGAACAGGATGGAAATTTTGGTGGGATTGGGTCTCCCTGACAGGATAATGCCGGGTTTGCGAACTCTTTTGTCACTGCCTGTACAGTGGAGTATTTAGATATTATTAATATTTTGAAGATGAACTGGGGCACTTTCTCATGCCTTGAAGGTGTGTTGTATATAATTGGTAAGCAACCCAGAATAGTGTTTAAGAGAGCGAAATCCATAAAGAATTATTTGGAACAAAGCAGTGATGTTTCTTGGGCTATTAGTTCTAAAAAGTGGAGCACATGTAAATGTGGCGCCTGCCCACAGTGTAAACACTTTTTAGTGGATGATACTATCTATGTTAGCAACAGATGTGTTAAATGTTCTTTTCATTGCACTTGTAATTATGTGGGCATGGTATATGTTGCTCAGTGTCAGGAATGTCCTTATTTTTATGTAATACCCAGACGAGATTGAGTATAAGAGCATATATATGACATAGCCCATAAAAAACAGCATAATGCGCTATGTAGACATATACTGGCTTTCCCTACACATAAGTTCTTGTTTTATGGGATAGATATAATTTATAAACATCCCAGAGGGGGACTTTGGATGAATCTTATAGAAGCAAAGGAGCTGATATGGCAAATTAGGCTTAATGCCTGTGTTACCCTGGTTTAAATGGTCATATTTGCATATCAAGCATTTTAAAATTAAGGTCATATAAAGTTTAGTATTTGTTGTTTAACCGTTGTATTTTTAGGCATTTAATATGAGATGTTTTGTATGTATGTTTTTTTAAGGGACTAGTTATGTCGTGTGATTTAAGGAATTTAGTATATAAACGTGTGATTTAATTGACTCTGATGAAGTCCTAGTTATACTTTGACGAAAGCACTTAATCTTGGTATCTAATAAATTTTATGTTCCTGTGGCTACGGTTTGGTTCCATTCTTTTCCCAAGTTGGTGTTGTGTATATTTGGATTCTCTGCTTCTTTTGTTTGGTTTGTGTCTTTACAAAATGTCTGACCCCAGTGACTGCCAGTTACAAAACCAAGGGTAGTCTTACATGCCCTTACCTGAATGAGTTCCTGATTCAGACTCAGACACCCTGATTTTTTTCCAGGACTCATTTTTTTAATCTCCCTAATTACAAGCTAAATTCATTGAGGACAGTAGCTTTCTTGGGAGTACCACAAGACTGTCATTAGTAGAGACCCCCCCCCTCCCAGGACAAAGTGTCATTCCTTTAATTTTTCTTTGTAGATATGGCCAGGAAGGATTATGTCAGTAAGGGAATTTCTGAGGATCTTGGGATACCATGTCATCCATTATCCACATGGTTCCACTGGTAAGGTTGCAGATGAGGAAGTTACAGTAGTACCTCTGAACCCCTAGTCACAGCACCCAGTCTCTAGATAAAAGCATTCTTCTACTTCTTTGTATTCAGAAAGAGTCCATGTGGTGGAGACACCAGCTACAGAATAGTCAAGGAGTACCTGCTAGAGAACCTTCCTGCATCCAAGCCTTAGCCATGGATGCCTTGTTTTAAGGTTTCATAGGTTCAGTCAAGCAGTGCAAGGAGAGGGTTACAGGCTGGGGGGGGGGGGCTCATTCAACCAATGTCAATCTATGGCATTTGGAGCAAGGACCATCTCAGATTACCACATCAATATCCAAGAGGTGATGGCAGTTACACTGATGTTAATACCTTCAAACCATTGTGGCGACCAAGATCCTTACCTGTAATAATAGCCAATATGACTTTGTGAATATGACTTTGATGTTGTGTATCAGCAAATGAGGGAAAATACATTTGTACCTCCTTTGCGGGCCAGTCATGCAAGCATTGGAGATGGCCCTAGAGTCCCAAAGGACTGTAAAGGCTTCTTACATCCAAACTCAGCAAAATCCTTTGGTAGGTCAGGTAAGGAGTTATGGTGCATATCCTTGTGAATGGATGTTAGACAGGAACACTTTTTTTTCTGGATCTTAACACAATGGTGGGATGCACCAGAAATAGGTGTTTTTATTTCTCCAAGCCGCAAGCATTTGGGGAAACTTTGCCTGACACTACCCAGCAAAGAAGCTACATTAAGTGCTGCCTTCTTCATCTGGACAGATCTTTTTCTTTATGCATGTCATTGGACACCATTTTCCCCAGTGTGATCCAAGAAGTAAAGGAGGAAAAGACAAACACGTTATTGATGGCTCCTTTTTAGTTGAAACAGCATTGGTTCATTCTCCTGAGGTAGATGGTAATGGAGAAGTGAGTAACTCCTGCTCAGTGTGTGCACCTCTTTACTGAGCATAAGGGGTCCTTCTTATACCCATTTCTCCACACTCTGAAACATTACAGCCTGGATGATCAGAGTCTCTTCTGGGCACCTGTTTCAGAGAATGTGTTAAATATCACAGGGTAAGCTGAAAGGCCTAGGACTAGAAAGTCCTACTTGGCCAAATAGAAAAGATTTTCCCTTTGGTGCCAAAGGAGGTCTCTAGCACCCAATACAGTGGGATTGTCATTGATTCTGTAATGTGTGACTGACTTATTTGCAGTAGGTCTAGCCCTATTTCTCAGTGAAGACATTTGCCTGCCATCTTATCCTGTTTACCAGTGGGCACTGCATTATTCCCTCTGTTACCAGTAAAAAAGTTCCTCAAAAGGGGCTCTGCAGTTAAGAGCCCCGTAGAAGATCAGTGGTTCCTACCACAGGACTTAAATTTTGTGCTGGAAAAGTTGACTCAAATTCCCCATTGGAACTAACTGCTACTATCCCTCTTAACATTTTTGACCTGGAAAACTGCTCTTTTAAGTAGCCATGATCTCTGCCAGGAGTGCTGAGCTACATGCTGTTATGACCAGGGAGAATTTTCTTGTTTTCCATAGGAACAGATTAAGGTTGTATCTAAATCCTTTTGTATGCCTAAAGTGGTTACAGAGCTAACATTAAATCAGACCATTCATTTGTGTGGGGAAGATATCTTGCAGTCCTTGGATGTTTACAAGCAATTTAGATATTGACCACATGGAATGAAGGACTTGAGGAAATTGATCAAGTTTTCATTTCTTTTGCTTCCTAGCAAGCTGACCTAGTCACCCAATAAACCATTTCTGTCTAGCTAATTCACTGCATCACCTATTGCTCCTCGGTCTCTGGGAAGCCCCAGCAGGGGTGGGTTAGGCTCCACACTGCCAAGACTACAGCTGCTATCACTACCTGTGATAGAGGGGTGGATACTGAGGCCATTCTTATGGCAGACACTTGGTCTTGTGTGCATTTTCTCTAAACAGTGCAGACTCAAGATCATTTTGAGATGTAGGGGAAGCTTCACCATCACTGTCATGCAGGGCCTCATGCCACCTGCCCTAGGTAAATTACTAGTTTTCCAACAAGGGGGGTAAACTTTGGGAATCTTCCCAAAGGTCATTACTGCAGCAGTGATCCATACAAAGAACGTAGTACAGCTGTTTACCGAATTTGCCATAGTAGTATGTGTTCAAGTAAGGTCACTGTTTTTGTATTACTTCCATTTCTCCTTCCCTCTGTTCTGTTCATGCAAATCTGAGGACGGGGTGCTGTTACTTCTGTTCTATTTATTTGCATCTGAAGATAGGGTGCTGCTCCTTCTGGTCAGGTTACTAATCTGTAATCTGGATCTTTAAGATGCCAGTCTGGGTTTTGAGGAGGTTAGGTTTGCAAGGGAACTCCGGGCTAGTTCTTCTAACCTGGTGGACACTTGAGCATTATGTTGTCTGCTCTGTGGGTGGCCTAGAACTACCATACCTCTGGTTTCTGTCTACCAAAAACTGAAGATAGAGTGTACTGGATCCTCCAAATACCTTCTATGTAACTATGTTCCTGGGGAGGGTGAATCATCTTGGGAGGGTTAGTGGTACAAAACTCTAAAAGTTTAGCCACATGTTGGACATCATCTGGGACTAAGTTCCAAGAGGACATTTTGGCAACAGTCATCTTACTCAGATGTCTACTATTTATGGTAAACATCTTACACAGCTGTACTTTTCTGTGTATCCTGCTTCATGTGGCAGAGCGTGTGTGTGTATGTGTGAGTCTGTGTGTGTGTGCAAATGCTCTGTATCACGTAGCAGAAGAGATTACCATACTACTTTTCCCCTCTGTTTTCACAGCTCTTCACAAAAGTCAAGAAAGTAAAGATGAAGACACATTCTGATGGCCTTGTGATGGCCAAGAATGCTGTGTATTCCAGCGAAGTCCCTTGCAGGGCAGAAACCCTTCTTGGCAGATGCTTTGTAAGTCTTCCTCCTCCTCCTTTGGTTTGGTGACCAGCTGCATCTCTGGGCTTGGCTTCTCATTTTAATACTTTGCTTTTTTAAGTTTTTGTAGTTGAGGTTGGAACTGATTGAAGCCCCAAGGAAGTCTTCCACTCATCAAAGACATTCTTTTAAATGGAAAAGACTGTTTGGTGGAGGACAGGTGTCATATGGCACTTTAATTGGTCAGTATGCAGATGACCTTGACTTCTGTCAGACACTGGTATAGCTGAAGTCTTTGTTATTCCCTTGGTCATGATGTATGTTTCTGGCATCTTTGCATGTCATTATATTGTGAACTGAAGAATTCTGGGTCAGAAATGGCTGATTAAACAGTTACTGCATCCTTGCCAACCTTTTGAACAACTGTTTTCCTCCTTTGGACTTCAGTGCATTATATGTATGTATAGGTAATGTTTATCCATGGTGACTATGTTCCCTGTTGCTGTCCTGTTATCTGTGATGCCTTTGACCCGGGTCTTACTTGAAAAGGGTCCTCAGATCACCACACCTATATAGTTAAATAAAGAAGTCCTCTTTCTCCTATTTTAAACTGTTGGTTTGGCAGCTCTTAAATTTGTCTGTTGAAGATGATTGTCTTGATACTGTTCTCTTCTCGATGGATGGAGGATGAAGCTGTTATTAGTCTGGTGCCGTATTTTTTTTTTTTTTTTTAATACAAACACTGGCTGTTCCTTAAGATAACCCATGTGTCCTCCTGAAATGTTTGTCTAAATTGTCCTTAATCAAGCTCATTCACCACCTCCTTATCTTTCTAGAGCTAGAAAGCTGAAAATAATTCTCTCTTCACTCCATGGATGTGCTCTGTCTTCATTGGTTCTACCTGAAGGTGATAAACGAGTTAAAGTGGAGTAAACATCCCTTCATCTGATTTGCTCCATTTATGGACGGACATGCACTGCCTTTGCAAATGCTTTCTAAACAAATGATTGGTTCTGTTTTGTATTGTACTGTGGTACCTTACTACCTGTAAAGAAATGCTGCTCCTAGAGGCCATTCCACTCTTGGAGAGGTTGTTTGTAGTACTTGGCTTCAGTTATCTCCATTGTGGTGGCTAGTGCCCTGCCCAGTTGGTCATAGTTTTGCATCTTCATCAAACATTTTTGCTTGCCCCATGATTCCAGTAGTCAGACTTTCTATGGTGCCTGTTTGTTACAGGCTTCTTTCTTTTGACCTTGTACCTTTTGACTGTTGTGCAGAATGTGCTGGGTCTTTTGTACAAGTGTTTGAATGCACAGTTGAAGACTTTACAACTCATCCATTGCTCTTTTCATTGAAAATCATTGCTAGCACTCATTCTGTTGTAGCAGCAGTGGCAGCATTGACCCACCTTGTCATGTTTTCTGTTTTCCCAACAGTTGCATGACTGAAGTTCATTTATATGACTAAAAAGAGGCGTGTGGGACTTTGCCTCCTGCAGAAATGCTTCTGTAGTGTTTTTCATCTGGGCAAAGCTATGACGACTTCTGTTTGTCTGACTTTAACTTTGTTCAGAGTTGACTGGAGGGATCATAGTGGAAGTGTCTATTGGATATGATTTCCAGAGCCTTCTAAAGTGGACACTTATTACTTCTCTTTACTTGGCAGCCCCCTCTCTCCATGGCTCTGGATGCATTTTTTGCAACTTGAGCTCATGTGTATGTGTATGTTATTGTATACTACATTTTGTTTCACTTTTTCTAGGTTGTGCTTGCTTAAAGGATGTGGATCCAGCTGTGTAGCATGGACGTTTGTCCTGGAATTTTGTCCCAGCACATGTTGCTATGGTTTGTCCCAGCACATGTTACATCAACAGGAGGCACATGCTGTCCTGACCAGTGAGACAGGAGAGAAGGAATGACTAAGCAGGAGAGATCAGGAAAACTCAACTCTTTCAACAGATTCTGATGCAGAACGCATCCTATGTGGGAAGTACATTTTTTTACCTAGCAGATTGGAGTGGCAGAGTAAATATTTATATTCATGAGCATTAAGAGTAGAAAATTCTGTTTATCAGATCTGTATAGCAGGTTATTTAGTGTTCATGTTATATTGCAGCATGTTTAGTTTCTGTACTGTAACTTGCTCTCTCATTTTTTTACAGGCTTATGTTGATGTACCTTATACAACATCCTTGACACTGGCTAAGCAGCTTTCCTTCTACAAAATCAAAAAGATTGCACCAGGCAAAACCCATACAGCAGCTATAGATGGTAAGAGCTATCAGATGATTTTAGAAATTTATAGCCGGGGATAGGGTCATGCTTAAAGGAATACTCAACCTTTTTTTTTTTTCACTCTTTATTTTCTAAGCTATTTTAACACCTCAACATCCCTTTGAGTGCTTCTTATACAATTTTAATGTTTTTCCACAAATGGCTACCAGTGGGGCTTAGCATATTACATGATCTTGTTTTTCTTCAACCCTTTCTCTTTCCCATAATCCATTTTAAGTCTGCTTTATATGACTCATGATATACATGAGGAAATAGTGGTGTATTCCCATCCCATTGATATATAATGGGATTAGTGTGAAGTCATTGTCGTCTTATACACTTTCTGTTAACAGGACTGATGCTTTTTTCCAGGAATGACCCTCATTTATGTTTTTCTCATAGCCCGTTTTACACTATTCTAAGGAGTTATACAGCTGCAACCAAAAAAGTTGGTAATTACAGGCCTATTTAAAGTATCCTTTTGTAGTCCAAGATGAATTGACAGATGTTCATCGTGCATACAGCTGCAGTCATAACAGATGGGTTCTCCTGCCGTCAGACGGGTCCTCGGTCGGCCGAATTCCAAAGTCTAGGTCCGGCGTCGGTTGTCATCGCTTCTTCCCTGACGTCAGTGCGACAGGGGTATAAAAGAACCAGCCGACGCCATTTTCTTCAGTCTTTCTTGCCGCGTGGTGCCCGAAGCAGAAGCAGTTCGCAAGTGCTGGTCGGCCAGCTCCTGAGATTACGAATATTTTTCAACCGAAGACTTCTAGAAAGTTAAGTACCCCGTTGGGGAAACTTTTCTTGCCTCAGACCGATGTCAGACAAAGTTAATAATTGCATTTCATGTGGGAAGACAATACCACATAAGGATTTCCATTCCCTCTGTATACCTTGCTTAGGCCCAGACCACGATGTCTCGACCTGTCGTTTTTGTGCTACATTCAACAGGCGCACTATTAAGCGTCGGGCGGAGTTCGCCCAACACTATTTTGGCAAAAAGTTTAATTACAACATGTCGTCGGATACTCCGACTCCAATTTTGAGTAAACGACATAAAGATAAGGACCGACATACGAGGTCCACGACTTCTACCGACACCACGCTAAAGCCGACTACATGTGCTCCGGTTCTCAGCGAGGCGCCTACGCAGCCCCTGACTACCGATGACACTTCATTAGTGGTGTCCTCTGTGCCCGAGGTCGCAGGCTGTTCGGCCCACACCCCGACTACTGATACCGAAGTCACTCTTGGCAGGGAAACTCAGAGTTCAGACAGGCCTGCCACCTCTCAAGGTGTCTTCAGGCCTTCTTCTTCTTTTTCCATTAAGGCTTACACTAAATCTAAAGCAGCCATGCATTCTAAAAGACAAGCTCCACAGGGCCCCTCTCAAGGCCCCATGCCTAAAAAGCAGATGCTCAAAATGGCTGAGGATTTGATTACTCTTATCAGGGGTTCTCAACCCCCCCCCCCCGGACAAAAGGCCCAGAGTGGAGGAAGAATACCTTTCCTCGGACCAGGCCTCCATTACTTCAGAGCATTCTGAGGACCAGGAACATTCTTACTCCCCTTTCGAAGATTCTGATGCAGAGGAGTCCATTCCCTCTGTCTCCCCCCCTGAGGATTACTCTTTTGGGGAAACCTTGCATACCTTGAGGGAACACTTCCACTGGCAAGGCCAAGAGTACTCAGACTCCAAGAAAAGGCTCAGGGATTTCCTCTTGCTCCCTCAGCACAGACCTCTGGCTATACCTCCTGTCTTAGACATATTAGATGATGTGTATTCAGAGGCCAGCCTTAACCCAGATTCTTTACCTCCAGCTCCAGTCAAGCCTGACAGGTATTACCGGGTGCCTGATTCACACCAATTCCTATACAAAAGCCATGCAGCTGACCCAGAAACTATTTCACAGGGTCCCAAGGGAATTAAGGCCTCCACTGCCAAAAATCCATTACCTTCAGAGAGAGATTCCAGAGCTTTAGAAAGGTGGGGGAAAAAGGTATACACCTCGGCCACTTTAACCATGAGGGCATTAAACTGTCAGTTCCATATGTTAAAGTATCAACAGTTTTTGTTATCTCAGTTGAAAAGCAAAATGTCACAACCTGAACAACCAGACTTGAAGGGGTTGCAGGATTTGTTGCATAGTGCAGAGCAAGTGGGTAAACATACCTTGCAATGTGGTTTTGATGCTTTAGAGGCCTCTTGTAGAGCTGCTGTTACAGGATCAGTCATATGTAGACATGCTTGGCTCAAAGAGCAAACCTTACCAGATCATGTCAAAGCTAAATTACTAGATGCACCTCTTCAAAAAGATGTATTGTTTGGTGTTAAAGCTGAGGAGCTATTAAAGAAAATGGAGGAAAAGGCAAAATCAATGCAAACAGTGAAAGATTTCCTACAGGTACAACCGCCACGTTTCAGTAGAAATTGTCCTTCAAAAAATTGGTCCTTTCCAGCCACAGACAGACCTCAAAGAGCTAGATACAGGCGCCCGAGAGGTAGAGGGCAATCTCAAGGATCATTAGAGGCAGACAATGGCAAACACTTGCACCAAGAGGGGGTGAGGATAGTTCACAGCCATTCAGAAAGCAGACCCAATGACTTTCCCCTTTGCATGCCAAGCAAGGCTCAAATGGCAGCACCTTTAGGCGGAAAACTGGCATTATTTTCAAAAAATTGGCATATTGTCACTAAAGACAAATGGATCCTGGACATTATAGACAGAGGCTACAGATTCCACTTTCACACCCTTCCAAAAATGAGAGGCATGCCAAACCTGCCACACAATCAAAGGGCAGATGCACAAAAACAAATTTCAGATCTCATGGACATGAAAGCTATTCAAGAGTTACCTGCACAAGAACAGGGTCAAGGTTTTTATTCCAGACTATTCTTGGTATCAAGGAAGGGCAAAGATTGGAGACCTATTTTGGACCTATCCATCCTAAACACATATTTACTTGTACCAAAGTTCAAGATGCTCACATTACAGCAGCTTTTTCCCATGCTGGGCAAGGAGTCTTGGCTGGTGACATTGGACCTCAAGGAGGCATACCTGCATGTCCCAATCAGACAAGATTGCAGAAGATACCTCAGATTTCTTGCAAATTCATCCCATTATCAATTCTCTGCATTGCCCTTTGGCTTATCTACTGCGCCCAGAGTGTTCACGAAATGCCTGGCATCAGTAATTGCCTTCTGCAGACTTTAAGGGATACAAATATACCCATATCTGGACGACTGCCTGATCCAAGCGGACAGCAAACACACTCTTCTGAAACACCTGGCGTTTGTAATAATGTTGTTGAAATCTCTGGGATACATAGTTAACAAAAAGAAGTCAAGACTAATACCCTCTCAAACAATAATTTTCCTGGGTGCCAGCTTGGATACAAGCACCCAGATGGCCTACCTCACGCCAGAGAAACAAGGGCAATTAACTCAATACTTCAGAAAACTGGCAGCCTTCACCAGGCTGACTGCAAGGAAAATCCTGCAGGCTCTGGGATTCATGGCATCTTGCATCCTGCTAATCCCATGTGCAAAGCTGCATATGAGGAAACTTCAATGGTACCTAAAAAACTTATGGTCTCAACACAGCCACAGTTTGGAAACAGTCATACCACTGATTCCATGTCTTCAAAAGGAATTTCTGTGGTGGGCTCAAGCATGCCAAAGAAACATAGGTCTCCCATTCTGCAAGCCTCAAGCAAATCAAATCATCACAACAGACGCCTCGGACTACGCCTGGGGGGCGCACATGACAGATCGGTGCATTCAGGGCAAATGGTCACAAAAAGAAAAGCACCTACACATCAATCAAAAGGAAATGCTAGCAGTAATAAATGCTATTATGGCTTTCAAAGACCTACTGCATCCAGGGCAGCTATTGATAAGAACAGACAACATCACAATGATGTGGTACATAAACAGACAGGGAGGAACTCATTCATATCCCCTGTGCAGACTAGCCATGTCCCTTTGGAACACGGCTCTGGAATTGCAAATCCAACTTCAAGCACAATTCCTGCCAGGGAAGGAAAGCACACTGGCAGACAACCTGAGCAGAAATATGACAGATCCACACGAATGGAAGTTGCATCCTCAAGTTTTTACAATGATAATTCAAGCATGGGGAAGGCCAGACATAGATCTCTTTGCCACCCACAGAAATTACCAATTGACAAAGTTCTGCTCAAGGACCTTTCATCCACAGGCCTGGAAAGTGGACGCACTCTCTTTCAGTTGGACAACTATGACGGTTTATGCCTTTCCACCTCTTCCACTGCTGGCCAAAATTCTGTTAAAAGCCAGAGCAGACAGACCAAAGATGATTCTCATTGCTCCAGACTGGCCAAGACAACACTGGTACCCACTCCTGAGGAGCCTGACGCATTCCCCACCATGGATCCTGCCTCTAATGCCTCTTCTACTGACTCAGCACAACTTCAAAACTCTTCAGTCAGCTGAAAACACTCAATCTAGCCGCATGGAGAATTCCTTAAATTCACAGCAGACCCTACTCTCCAAGGAGGTGCAGGATGTCATTTTGGAGGCCAGAAAGACTTCTACTAGAAAAGCCTACTCCGCAAAATGGAAACGGTTTTGTGTCTGGAATCAGAAAAAGGGTCAGAATCCTGGAATACTGAATTTACCTCAAATACTACAGTACCTAGCCGAGCTGCTAAGCAGTGGACTTTCATTCTCCTCCATCAAAATCCATGCCTCAGCCATTTCTGCAGAGTACAACACTGATCCTCCTTTATTCTCTCACCCTCTCTTAAGACAGTTCCTCAGAGGGGCTAAGAATATAAAACCCCCAAGGAAGCAACCAGTACCGGCTTGGGACCTCAATTTCATTCTAGAAAAACTAACCTTGCCTCCTTTTGAGCCAGCTGCTTCAACAGATCTGCAATATTTGTCATGGAAAACGGCCTTCCTTCTAGCTATCACCTCAGCACGCAGGGTTTCGGAACTACAAGCCCTCATGGCTGTGCAGCCTTTCATCATTTTCCATCAGGACAGAGTTTCCTTACGAACCAATCCTTCATTTATGCCAAAGGTAGTATCCAGGGTAGCCTTGAATGAGGCTATCCACTTACCTACGTTTTACCCTAATCCACAAAGCAAAGGGGAGAGGCTACTACATTCCTTGGACATTCACAGACAGCTCCGTTATTATTTGGACAGAACAAAGCCTTTCAGAAAATCAGAGCAACTCTTTGTGTCCTATGCTACAGGTGCTCAAGGGAAGCCTATTTCCAAACAGACAATCTCAAAATGGATAGCCCACTGCATACGCTTTTGTTACTCTTTTCATGGTAAAACTGTACATACAGACATCAGATCTCACTCCACAAGGGCCACAGCTACCTCTGCTGCCTTCCTCAGGGGGGTTCCTACCAAAGATATTTTGGAAGCAGCCACTTGGAGTTCTGTACATACTTTCTCCAAGCACTATCACCTACCATTATACTCCAAAACTAGAGCGGGCTTTGCCACTGCAGTCTTGCAGGGCATCCTGGCTCCACCTGGTTCCACTTAGTGCCTACCACCCCTTTATTAGCTTTGGGATTCTACCCATCTGTTATGACTGCAGCTGTATGAACGATGAACATAGTACAGTTTTGTACCTACCATAAATGTAGATGTTCGAGTGCTAATACAGCTGCAGTCCAGGTTTCCCTCCCTCCTTCCCCTCTTGGGACAGGCCTTATGGCTAACACCTCCTCATACAACCTCATTGGGGTATTCTTTTATGGTGTATTTGCTTGCAACTACTGTTTTTTGATTATATTGCATTTGCTTTACTACATAAATTTATGTTTTGCCTTCCTTCTGGGGGCACCTGACATCTGGGGCAAGAAAAACTGAAGAAAATGGCGTCGGCTGGTTCTTTTATACCTCTGTCGCACTGACGTCAGGGAAGAAGCGACAACAACCGACACCTGATCTAGACTTTGGAATTTGGCCGACCGAGGACCCGCCTGACGGCAGGAGAACCCATCTGTTATGACTGCAGCTGTATTAGCACTCGAACATCTACATTTATGGTAGGTACAAAACTGTACTTTCCCTCCCCCAAACTCTTTCTGAGGTGTCAAAATTGTAACTGCACTTAGATTCTTGTAGTTGCATATGTGACAGCCATTAGTGGAAATGAAGGGATTTGAGAATAATTCCATTACCGAGTACCTGCAGTGGAAAGTTTTTATTTGTTTGTCTGAATGTTGTAGAAAATGCTGTATTTTCATTTGTTTTATAACTAATGTCATGTTTTTTTTCCCCCTTACTAAGGAAGTCTTCAACAAAATATGACCAACTTTCTCTTATTTAACTTTGGATAACTGTTTTTTTCTGAGGCACATGTCTTGTAGCTTTTGTTATTTTCTATCGTTTCTTGTTATTCTGCTCCTTTAGTGATTTGTTAACGTACTGGAAAATCAATCCTCTACATACCTGACTCCTTGATAATGACACAGTAAAATTAAGGGATTGGAAAATAATTATATTCCCCAGTCCCTGCAGTGGGAGTATTTTTTGACTATTGTAGGAAATTCTTTATCAGTTTGATTTTGTTTTTTTTTTTCCTCTCCTTACTGCACTGTTCTGTAATTCTACAGCCAAATATGATCAGTTTTCTATTCCTTACCTGCGGGTAACTTTTTTGTGGCTCAGATGTTTTCCAGCATTGTGTTTTTCTATTTTATTTTCATTCTGCCCATTAACTGATTTGTTAACATACAACACAAACAATCTGAAGCAAAACTGACGCTTGGTAATGAGACAAGTACTACTTAAGTTCTGGGTTATATAAGACTCATTAGTTACTCTTTACTTTTTGCAGAAAAATACACTTCTGATGGTTATAACCATCAGTGAATTGAGGCATGTAGCAGGTCCATTCCTGTTCCTCTAAATGAACTTGTGAAATGTCTGGCAGTGAATGCAGAGGACTGAAGTTCTGTTTCCAGTGCTAAGAGTACATGGTTTGAATATTTCCATCTTCACTTTCTTACTATGTGACCTTAAGTAATCAATTAACTAGGCAATGCTTTGCAGCAGTTGAGAATTTGGGCTACACTCTCTAATGGTCTCATGGACTGGACGCTTCGCAAGTTTGTATAAACCTGTATCCTATCCCTTTATTCCTTTTTTCAGTAGACATCACATGTATCTCAGTACTCTTTCTGTGTATGCGTCTTCAGTCAGTTATTAGCTTTGGTGGCTGTGGGTTTCAGTAAGTAAGAAATCCATAGCTTTTCACAGCATGTTAATTATTCTGTAATGTTTTTCACCAGTCATAATTGCAGTGCTGATGTGTTTAATTTACAAAACCTTTCCTTTTTGCAGTGTCTTTTCTTGCTCTGTTCCATTCCATTTTCAGTGTACTTCCCCACAGTTGACTATATGGAACTACGTTATCAATGATATTCTCTTGATCGTGTACTCTTACATTTTGTTTGTCATCTTTGTGTGTTTTGCTTGGTTCCCCATTTTACTGTCTGTCTAATAATCATCTCTTGTGAAATGATGTGAGTAGCTACTTTAGGAATGCTTACTGCTACTAAAGAAGGGCAGTCTTCTGACCACCCACTAATGTGTTTCTACCCATGGCGAACTCCACAGTTGTCAAAATAGAAAACAATGGTTTGGTGACAAACATGAACACAGGCAATGCTGATGAGACAAGCACAAATGGCTGTCAAATAAAAATGCTCCATTCACAATATGTTGCATATATGTCTGTATTTTCTCTTGCACAATGGTGAAAAAGAGCACAAATCGAAGAATGTGTACTCATCTATTTTCTCCACCAACTGCGCAATCTTAGGAAGCATGATATGTTGTTAATGTACTTGATAATTTTTAAAAGCATTGTAGCATACTTTGTCAACCCCATTTTCTCCCATTGTTGTTTCCAGTGTTACACCAGAACTGCTGCCCTTGACTCCTGTCTTTCATACACTTCAGCCACATCTTATCTGCTCTTTGTGTTGTGCTTTTTAGTCTTCACATTCAGTTCATATGTCCATTGTTTTCCTTGCTTATGTAAATTTGTCAGAAGAGGTGATAACTGCATTTGAACCATTAACTAATCTAATTGCTTTGTTTTGCTATGACGGGCATGGCTACATTGGAGGCATCTGTGAATCAGTGCAAGTTCTCTTCAAATCAGCAGTAAAGCCAGTGGAAAACTGTTTCACACATCTCCCATTTTTATAGCAGCCGCTGAGCTCCTGACATCAGCAGGACTAATTTGCCTGTTTTAAGACGGTCATCAGTACCTAACAGAGTAAACTACAGATTTCTCTGTCTGTAGTACGTCATGCAGGTGGAGACAAATTCCTCTGCAAACTCTGAGAAGTTAAGCTTAACAAAAAAAAAAAAAAAAGGTGGGAGGTGTTTCCTTTCCTTTGATTCCAGGGCAAGGAAGTGAAAGTTTTATGAAGCACAAGCGGGTACCTACCCACTACTGAAACCGTATTGTAAGTAGAAAAGCAACCTAAGGGTTGAGTTAACCTGTAGGTGACTGTTGAGTTTTACTTTAAGAGCAGCATGTTGATTTTTTAAAGTTAGGCACTGGCACTCTTACTGCTAACTGAAGGTGTTCATCTTCAGCCTTTCAATATTATCGACTTGCACAAAGCAGAATGTGGATCAGGAATGCCATGAGCTTTATTGTGTGTGTGAGTTTGGTCCATTTATTCAACAACAGCCCATGTGTTATCTAGTTGTTGAAGTCCACCCATCAAAAGTACAGACTTGATGGTAGTGGAAAACCATCAAATGCCATTCTTTTCTTAGTGCAAGTCTCTGATGTCTCTGTGAAGGAGTACACTCATGTACTGCACTGGAATAAGTTTCATCCTGTCTGTGTAGCTATAGATGTGGCACCATGCTACTGACTGTGTTCTCTCTCTCTCTCTCTCTCTCATAGGTTGATACTAGGCTAACTGCCCTAGGGCATTTATAAACCTAGCCAGAGTGTGTTTGGCTTTCGCCACCCTTTTAGATTAGTTGACTGTGCCTCTGTATAGTAGGTCACAGAAGATAGCCCTTTTGAGGTTAGTTTACTGTGCCTCTGTCTAGTAGGGACACAGAAGAGATCCCAGGGGTAAACTTACGATCTCCCATCCACTCGTCAATATTTCTCTTGAAGAGGGTCATTGAGAGACTCTGCCTAACATGGATTGGGATTTTGTTCCAGAGTGAGGGGAGCCTCTGGGATATGAATCTGTCACTCCAGCATGTCCTATTTATTTCTGTGCTGAGGTTTAAGTCCCTGGAGCGTGTAGCTCTAAGGGATTTGGATTTCCTGAGGTGGAGCATGTCCATTAATTCTGGGTTGGACATGGCTTTATACGTCAGGCACAGATCGCCTCTGAGTAGGCGGTAAGCAACTGAATAGAGCTGGAGTTTCTTTAGCCTAACTGCGTAGGGCATCTGTTTGAGTCCCTTGATCCCCTTGGTGAGGTACTTTTGGGGTCTTTCCAGTTGCTGCAGGTGTCGGGTAAGGTACATCCCAAATGGGGCATTGTATTCAATTATGGGCCTGATGAGTGATGAGTAGAGGGGCACAATGACCTCTCTTGATCTAGATGTGAACCCTTTCGTGATAAGGTGGGCTATATAGAAGGTCTTTCTAACCACTTTGGCAATGTGATTGTCAAAGGAGAGATTGCCATCTACTTGGGTCCCCAAATCCCTAATTACTTCTTCCGTACTTAATGGATTACCACGTATGTGGTAATTTGTGGGCACTTTGTTTTTCCCAAAGGGGATGACTATGCACTTTTTGGCATTTAGCTTTAGGCCATGGCTCTGGCACCAGTTATCCGTCTCTATGAGACCCTTTTGGAGGATGCTTGTGTCAGTCAGCGAGTTGATTATGGCACCCAGTTTGCAGTCATCTGCGAACTTGGTCAGCCATAGTCCTCCCATGTTAGCCTGTACCTCAGAGAAATATATACCGAACAAGAGAGGTCCCAGGACTGAGCCTTGTGGGATGCCACTTGTAACTGGTTTAGAGTCTGACATGGCACCTGCATTTCTGACCAAGCGGGTTCTATCCCTGAGCCAGTTTGCAACCCATCTTGTGACATAGTGGTTGATATTTAAGCTGGTGAGCTTATTTATGATGCCCGAGTAAGGTATTGTGTCGAAGGCTTTTGCGAGGTCCAGGTAGGCTGTGTGGATTACCTTCCCTTCATTTATGGCCTTGGTGACTGTTTCAAAGGAGTCGACCAGGTGCAAGAGGCAAGATCTGCCCTTAGCAAAGCCGAATTGGGTAGGATCCAGTGTTTGGTGGTTCCCAGTGTTTTTGTTTATGAGTTTCATGATGATATGCTCTATAGCTTTGCAGACCAGGCTAGTCAGGCTTATAGGGCGATAGTTTCCGGGGTCCGTTGTGGCACCACCTTTGTGGAGTGGGACCACTGTTGCTGTACGCCATTCCTTGGATACATATCTTGTAGTAAGGCTGAGATTGAACAGTGACTTTATGTGAGGGTTCAGTTCTTCTTGGAGTTCGTGTAAGACGCAGCCCGGGACACCGTCCAGTCCCATTGATGCTGTGTTTTTTGCTTTGGAGAGGGCAGCTGTCACCTGTGCATCTGTGATGTCAGGGAGGCTACACTCTGTTGGGATAGACATTTGCTCTTTTGGGGGGGGAGAAGTTTGCACTGAACCTGTCTGCCAGGATGTTGGCAATGTCTGTGGGTTCAGTGTATTTTTTGTCATTTTGAACTAACGCAGAGCATATCTGGGAGTTGCCACCCAGGTTCCTGACATAACTAAAGAAGGCTTTGTGATTATCTTTAGCATCTTGTGCAATTTTTCTTTTGAAGCTGGCCTTAGATGATTTTATGAGGGATCGTAGTTTCTTGCTAGTACTGATCAGAGATGCCTTCCCTTTTTGGGATTTTGCTCTATCATGTAGTAACTTCCTCCTTCTGTTGTATAGCTTATTTATGGCTGGGGTCCACCAGACAGGTCTCCTGCCTTTGGAGGAATGAGTCTTGGTTTTATTTGGGATAGCGCGATCCATGCGTTCCTGTAGGTGTCCATAGAAAGCGTTTGTAAAGGATTCTGCAGTTTGGGACGTATTTTCCACTGGCCCGGAGGCTTTGAAGGATTCCACCTCGGTTTTGAGTAGTGTGAAGTTTGCTTTTGAGAAGTTCTTCACCGTGGTTTCCTTGGCTGGGGGTGGGGACGGAATATGGATGTCCAGTGAGATTAATTTATGGTCAGATCTTACCAATGAGGGGTATACCTCTGGTATGGAACATAGAGTCCCCATGTTGGTGATTATCAGGTCCAATATGTTTTCCCCTCTTGTGGGAGTGGTGACCAGTTGTTCCATAGCATTTGAGTTTATAAATTCTAGGAACCGTTGGGCGAGGGTGTTGGGGCTTGAGTAGTGCTCCCAGTCTATGTTTGGGTAGTTGAAGTCACCCAATATAATGGTGTTTGGAGAGACCTTCATATTTTCCAGTGTTCTCAGGAAAGCCGAGTGGGGTTCCTGAGTTTGGGAGGGTGGTCTGTAGCAGGCTACAAACTGAAAGGCAGTTTTGCCCACTGTTAGTTGCACATGGATGGTCTCCGATGCTTCGTGCAGTGCCACTAACCTGGAGGTGTGGGTATCTTTGATGAATATGGATACTCCCCCTCCTTTTGTGGTTCGGTCTGAGTTTTGGGGCCGAAAAGCATGGTATGAGGTATAACCTGGTAGTGCTAGGGTGCTCTCGGGAGCCTTGAACCAGGTTTCTGTTACTGCACAGATATCGATATTCTCCATACTGAGGAGAGCCTCGAGTATGTGCATCTTGTGGTTTAGACTTCTGGCGTTGAGCAGCATTACCCCTTAGTTTCTTTTCCTTTGTGTTGTCTATGGAGGTGGGTTTGTCTTTTGAGCCTTGCCTAAAAAGGCACTATGGGGGTGGCAAGAGCCTTAGCCAGTATTCGAAAGCCCAGGGGGTGACAGGTGCAAGCCATCCCTAGCGTAGCAACGTGGCTTATCGAGCATGTCATCCCAGGCTGACAGACAGTGGATCCCCTTTGAATGACACCAATACTTAAGCCAATTGTTAAAATTGATAATTTTTTATCTTTATACTGTGGCATCATTCTTGGTGAGGGTAAGATGCTACTCAAGGTCAGGGTCATACCGGCCTGGGCTACATGATCAGAGAGCTCCTCTATGTCTCTTTTCATGTAGTCCAGGGAGGTACGTCTCAGGTCATTCACACCAGCATGGACAAT